>NC_092560.1:28416048-28706048 GCF_037038585.1 Patagioenas fasciata
GGAAGAAAAACGTTGGAAACTTTGCACGTTGTCATCAAATAGAATTATTGTCCTCTAGCCAGCTCTGAGAGTATCTAAGAACAGCACCAACAGCGTTGCCTTCCCTCCAAAACCAGAAAATACGGAATAGAATGACTCAACCCCAAAAGAGGCTAACTGACATCTCTGATGCAGTTTAGAATGCAGTGTATATGTAAAACCCTTCAACAGTTTCATGATCAAATGTATTAGTTCAGTTAAGTGTATCTATAAGGTAGATATGTTGACAGAGGACAACACATGGACTCCTTGAGCCTGCAAAGTTGTTATCTACACAGCAGATAAAACATTGAAGTCAAGACACAAGCCAGTGCAAGTCGTATATCCATCAGGGATATCATCTTCCCAGTGGCTTGTGGGAATATGTTTCAAAGCTCAGAGTAGATGCATAACAACTAAAAGGCTTTTCTCCCATGAATTTAAACCTACTGTGAGCAATGTTTGGAAAACCGGAAAAAAAAATCAACAAAAAAATCTGTTTTATCAACAAGAGTAATGCTACCATACATACAGTACATAAATTACCTGATATTATTATAATAATTTACAATAAGAAAATCTTGAAGTCTTTAAAGATAAACAGACAGAACTTGAAGTGTTTCTGCTTTTTCAGTCTACTTTAGCCAGGTCTCTGTCCTGGTCTAGAAAATGAGCCTTGAAACTTGCTGAGCTTTTCAGGCCTGGGTAACTGGGGTATTACCTCTAACTTTGTTGATAAAATTTAACACTGGACATATTTTAAAAACGGCCATCAAACCTAAAATTTCACCCAGTCTTTACCAAGAAATTCAACAAAGACTTTCTACAGTCTGAGTTTTGATGAATCATCACATTTAGTCCTGATTTATCCAACCAGCTTCACACATGTCTAACAGCAGATTTTTCCATGATGGAAAGCCCAAGTCTTCCAATAGACTGCAAATATTTTCAACAACTTGGAAATGAATTAAGAGAAAATCTCTTTCCTCATGGAAAGAGGATAGCCAACAGGGCTAGGGAAGAAAGTTCACGGTACAACATACCACTGCTCCAAACAAATGAGCACCCTGATCTGCAACTCAGTGCAATATTGTCTGTGAAGAGCATGAGCACTGCACTGAACTGCCAGGCTTTAATCCCTGATGCCTGAGTAATCCTTCTTGTATGTTATCTTGTTCTGGTCTACCAATCATGTTGTTTTACTGTTAAGGTGGAATTTGTCTTGACTCTTACTCCTGGACATGCTCAGAAGAGTGGCAGAAGGCAGCTTGACCCTCAAGATGTTTTTCTTCCACACCATCCATGCATTACCAGGTCAGAATTTAGTCCTAGATGTGAAGTACATAAAAAGCAGAGTAACAAAAGACCAGAAACAAAATGTATAATGTCCACTCATGGTGAGGATTCTCATGGTGAGGATTCGTCTGTGTCATGTCAGTATCAGTGCAGAAAATGAATGTTGATTTTCAGGAGCCTTACTGCTCTGCAGAGGGGGAACAGGCCGTAGTACTCTTCTTCATATGAAGTAAGCTACTCTTGTGTTCAGAGAACAACTTACTTATTCTCTGGCTTCTTTGGCTAGAAAAGAGAGTGGATAGAGCCATGGCCAAAACTGTGACTTCTACTTCTTCATTGTCCTACATTAAGCCTGGCATCCAAGCAGGAAAAAAAGCTATCAAATAATGACTGAAATTATTTAATTCGAGTTTGGTAATCTCCCTGTAAGAGCAAATACTTTTCAAAATAATCATGCAGATGCTCAACTCCGTTTTAAAGATTGGGACACTGAGAATAGGTCAATTCATGCAAAAGCAGGAGCTGATCTAAGCTAGCTGTCTAAGTTAGAGCTAATGTTTTCCAAGCCTGCCAGACATGAATGTCTGATGTATTTCTGTAGTATCATGTATATGGTTTCCACTGTAATCCAATGTGAATGCTAAAATATCTGCTGCTGTTAGTGGTGTATCTTGTATCACAGCAAATGCCATGAAAAGATGGCTCAACTCATGAAGCTGTCCTAGCTGCTACCAAATGTATGAGGTATAAATTGCAAGATGCTGACCACTTTATCCGCCTCTGCCAAATAGTCTTATCAGGCAAAATGACACCTCTGTTCAGACTCTGTAACCTCATATAACCTGGGCCGGTTGGATTGGGAGTATCTCTATGAGTGCTGAGTGGGCCTGTCATTGGCCTTTTTGTCCTGAGGGGACTTGAATCCATTTTCTGGGCAACTTCCCGAATCTTTTTGGGATCATCCTTCAGTCAAACAGGCCCCAGAGTAGCCCTAGAGCAAGGGAAGCCTCAGGCTATTTCAGACCACTCCAGTGCCCTCTTCTCTGCTCCAGATGCTTCTCCCACATTATCCCTTCAGGGCTGCCTGCGAGGAGGGAGAAGGTCCCTAGTATCATCTATTCCTGCCAAGGTTGGCTGTCTTTCTCATATGTTCCTTTTGTTTTGAGATAATTTGCCCTAAAGGAGGGAGACCGAGGACATAGCTGTTAACAATGCAATAGGAACCTTGAGTGCCTCCTCAGTTTCAGAAACCAACAGCTTACTGACAGGCAAGGTACTTGTAGTGTACACAGGGAATATATTTTGCATATGTATAAGAATGCTTAGATTGTATACAAACCTTCATTATACATTTTACGAAACAGATATTTGGATTCTGCTGTGCTTGCCAGGCTCCTTCATGTTATGTATGCTGTACAAAGAACAAGAAATACAAATGTGCCTTTTGCTTCGTATTTTGAAGTTTATCTACCTCTCTTTCAAAGTGGTCTGAGCCAATAAAAAAAAATTAAGTTAGTTTTTAGTTCAGGTATTTTTTCCCTTCTTTATCTTTTCCAAAGAATTAAGTGAGTGTTTAGATATGAAGTAATGGAAGAAGTAAAGGTCTGTTGTGTTGGGATAAGGTATTAAGTAAGCTTCTGCAAACCCAGTGAGATCCAAGGTCACAAGACATTGCCTCTACACAGGCACTGGTCATCAATAAAGAACTTAGTAACAGCTAGTAAAACACATCTGAGATGGTATACAGTGATTTTGAATGACAAAGAGTTATCTTTGAAAAGTTCTAACCCTTGGAAGTTTCAGCAATTAAAAAACAGTAAATATTGAAGTGCTATAAAGCAGTGAGAAAAGCATCCTTTGTGATTCCAGTGAAAAGCAGTGGGAAGGATCTTTGCGATTACAGGCAAAGATGGCTTATCTGATATAGCTACACGTTGCCCACTCAGGTATGTATTGATTAGATGTCTTCTTCACTCTTTCAGTGAAAATCGAATTACAGCCTGAAAACAAGTATTAGAAACTACAGCCCCAAAGAAATTTTTGGGGTGGGGAGGAGAAAAAGAAAAAAAGTATATATTTAGTCAGACCAGAAATTTCTTCTTATTCGTATTGGTAGTTCTCACTTTTTTTTTTATTTTTTATTTTTTTTTTCCTTGAGAGTTTTTTTAACATATGGAAATGGTTTGGTAGTTTCATTTGGAAAATGCGTTCTTGTCTTATTTTCTTCCTTCTAGTTCTCAAGGTGAGACTTACTAAACTAACCAGCACCTTTGTGGTCTCTCAGGACTGCTGCTGGGCTACGCCCACAAAGGATTGAAAAGTCTGGCCAGATCATATTGTGACTCCTGTTTTCTATTCTGTATGTGACACCTCTGGTTTCTTTTCCGAGCAAGTGTATAATAACACTCTCTTTTCAGCTTGTCATGTTGGATTACAACAGGATGACAATGACAATACTCCTTCAAGCAAATGTTAAAGCTTCTCAATCTACTTTGTTTTTTCTCTCTTTTTGTCACTTCTCTGTCTCTTTCTTTGCTCAGAATGGGAGTGGATAACTTTTGAGGCATCAAAAAGGCAGATCCAATAAAGACAATGAAGAGTCAGCCATATTTCCTTGCTGTTGTCACCAGCAAAAGCATGACATCTGAAAAAAACTTGCCATAGACTACCAGAGTGTTGGTAATCTAGTTGTCTGAAAAATTATAATCTTGGGCAGAAAATCAAGTTACTCACTGTCTGAAATGAAAATAAAATTGTATTTTACTTCGCCATTAAAAGCAACTTCGGATGAGTTTTTAGTGAATCGGTGGGATTTTAAACACTTAACAGCAAAACCTAAGAGATCAGGAAGTGTTTGGGTAAAATACAAAGGATTCATCTCTGAAAGGTATGCCAAGAGGATTGGAGGTCAACTTTCTGCCCATCAGCTAGGGCAGGATACAGTTGCTCACTTCACTGAAGGGAAGCTCACCTTTGATTTACAAGGAATCAAAAATCTACTCCACTTTCCCACAGTGATGAAGAACTATTTGTGCAATACTCGGTTACTTCTTCTCCTAGCTGGTCACTAAACACAGTTGCTTTAGTACTGCTTAATAGTCTTGGGAAAAGTCTAGATCAAAGTAAAGTTATGGCACAGGGATAGGTACAGTGCCACATCCTTTTGTCATCTCCTTCCTTAAGGGACTGGGGGCTGTGAAAGCACAATAGTTACTGCTTGATGCTACCAGTGTTTCTGTGCCTTTCTTGTGTTTTCTCTTAATTAGAGATACAAAGTAAAGTGATGAATTCTTTGCTGTACTTTCAGAAGAGGCTCTATCTATGCTGTCTTTTTCTTTTGTTGTAGTCTTGGCTGTCTTTTTCTCCTGAAGGTATTTATTTTAATATTCTGCTTTGTGGCTTTTATCATTCATTTTTTTTTGACATAAAACTATGCTGAACTGACACGAATGAGCTTATAAACTTTGTTCGTGCTGTCACATTTTCCTACTCTCATCAGAGAAAAGTGAGTAATCTCCGGTGAATAATTTGTTAAATTTAGCCTCTTTTTCCTCTCAAACTACATGACTTCCTCAAATGCATCTATTATTAGACAGTGTGGCACAAACACTCAGTGCTTTATTCCATTTATTGAATATGAATATTCAAAATCTCAGCTGTTTAGTGTGGTAGAAAGAGGTCAGAAAAAGGACATAATAGTATTTCTCATTATTATGTTTCAAAAGCATCTTAGTGAGTCAAAAGCTGAAGTTGTTGCTGTAGTTTTTAAGGGGAAGACTGAAATTCAATTTCTTCTATAGCAATCACTATTTATCTACTATTAATGTTCCTAAAGAAATTACTCTGATGACTTTCTTTCATGAATGTCCTGAACTTAGCACTGGTTGCTGTTGCTTGTATATTTGAGCAAAACCCATCCAAATATTTTTGAATTTCATAAGTGGGCTTTTTTAGTTTGCATGAAAGACTGATTTCTTTGACATATGTATGGAGATTCAGGATATTCTTATTCCAAGACTCAAATCAAAGCACCATAATGATGATTATTCTATTGCAATGTTGTAAAACTTTATAAAAAGCAAACCCAAACTGAGAAGACAGCTTAGCATGGTGGAAAGATTTGCATTTTTAAAAAAAATTCTATTTATTTAGAGAAGACTGCTGACATTTCAGGTTATGTTTGTTTCTTTATCTCTCTCAAGCAATGACTACATGGAAAACCAAGACTTAAAGAAACCTTTTTCCCAACTGCTCAACTTGTTGAATTTGAAGAAACTAAGGTCTAGGGCTTACTGCACCTCTTTAAATAGATCCAATGGTTGTCTCAGTTGCTGTATTTAGTGAGTAAAATGAATACTGTGTTGTCAAAACTACTTGATTTATTCTGTACCAAAAAACTGGAAATCATGTTCCTGCATTTTTCATGCCTTTGACTGCTGTAAGTTGTTCTGAAAAGAACAACGCTGATAATTATTACCAGCTTTCTGCCATGTCACGTAGGACTGCATTGCATCATCTTTTTGAATTTCTCTTTTTCAAACATAATCAATCAGAACTGAAAAACAATGAGTCCTCACTAGGATTTTGTATGATGTTAATAGTTTCTATATATATTGGAAATATATAGACTAATATAGGTAGGACCACATTTGTCCACTTGCTTTCTTCTCCCTTTCCTTTCCTTTCCTTTCCTTTCCTTTCCTTTCCTTTCCTTTCCTTTCCTTTCCTTTCCTTTCCTTTCCTTTCCTTTCCTTTCCTTTCCTTTCCTTTCCTTTCCTTTCCTTTCCTTTCCTTTCCTTTCCTTTCCTTTCCTTTCCTTTCCTTTCCTTCCCTTCCCTTCCCTTCCCTTCCCTTCCCTTCCCTTCCCTTCCCTTCCCTTCCCTTCCCTTCCCTTCCCTTCCCTTCCCTTCCCTTCCCTTCCCTTCCCTTCCCTTCCCTTCCCTTCCCTTCCCTTCCCTTCCCTTCCCTTCCCTTCCCTTCCCTTCCCTTCCCTTCCCTTCCCTTCCCTTCCCTTCCCTTCCCTTCCCTTCCCTTCCCTTCCCTTCCCTTCCCTCTCCTTTCCCTCTCCTTTCCCTCTCCTTTCCCTCTCCTTTCCCTCTCCTTTCCCTCTCCTTTCCCTCTCCTTTCCCTCTCCTTTCCCTCTCCTTTCCCTCTCCTTTCCCTCTCCTTTCCCCTCCTTCCCTCTCCTTCCCTCTCCTTCCCTCTCCTTCCCTCTCCTTCCCTCTCCTTCCCTCTCCTTCCCTTCCCTTCCCTTCCCTTCCCTTCCCTTCCCTTCCCTTCCCTTCCCTTCCCTTCCCTTCCCTTCCCTTCCCTTCCCTTCCCTTCCCTTCCCTTCCCTTCCCTTCCCTTCCCTTCCCTTCCCTTCCCTTCCCTTCCCTTCCCTTCCCTTCCCTTCCCTTCCCTTCCCTTCCCTTCCCTTCCCTTCCCTTCCCTCTCCTTTCCCTCTCCTTTCCCTCTCCTTTCCCTCTCCTTTCCCTCTCCTTTCCCTCTCCTTTCCCTCTCCTTTCCCTCTCCTTTCCCTCTCCTTTCCCTCTCCTTTCCCCTCCTTCCCTCTCCTTCCCTCTCCTTCCCTCTCCTTCCCTCTCCTTCCCTCTCCTTCCCTCTCCTTCCCTCTCCTTCCCTTCCCTTCCCTTCCCTTCCCTTCCCTTCCCTTCCCTTCCCTTCGCTTCCCTTCCCTTCCCTTCCCTTCCCTTCCCTTCCCTTCCCTTCCCTTCCCTTCCCTTCCCTTCCCTTCCCTTCCCTTCCCTTCCCTTCCCTTCCCTTCCCTTCCCTTCCCTTCCCTTCCCTTCCCTTCCCTTCCCTTCCCTTCCCTTCCCTTCCCTTCCCTTCCCTTCCCTTCTTTTTCTTCCCTTCCCTTCTTCTTTTTCTTCTGTTCTATTCATAAATCCAGATATTTCCACTCTTACTACACTATTCCAAGCAGAAACTATTTCTACTAATCACCTTGCACTTCTACTATTTAATTTTGTCCAGACCTTCCACACAATGCTATGTTGATATATGCTAAAGGGAACATCAAGAAAGTATGTCCCAGACTGGAGTACTCTCTCTGTGTGAAATGTAGAGGCCTTGAGAAGAAGGTGAAAGTGGTCTATTTGTGATATCCTGTTGACTGGAGATATCCCGGGAGTGAAGCTGTACTAGTCCAGCTGCTTATGGAGAAGGACAATGGGCCTAGCTACAGTCCTTCCACTCAGGCTACATTTCCTGAGAAGAAATATCCCAGATTTCTCTGTGATGTGAGTGGACCATCTGTGATGGCCAGCTCTACAAGGAGACGTTAGTCATCCTGCCTGTGCTGGGAAATTTATGGGGACGCCCAATGATTTTGTCAAAACCAGTTCCCAGAACTGGGTGTCATGGCTGCCCAACCAGGGATGGGGAATGTGTTCAGCAGCTCTCTTGGTGCTGTTGGCAGTGGGATGGTAGATAAATATGAAACGGGAACTTTTATTGCCAGCAAAGAGAGGAAGGAGAAGGGGATCACACCAGTGCTCAGACAACCAGGTATCTGCTATGTATCCAGAACATAACTCCACAGAGGAGTGCAAGTTGTGGGGCTGTTTTCATCTGCTCTGTGGGTCTGCAAGGGACCTTTAAAAACATATCTTGTGCATATCTCAACATCGTTCCTTTTTGACAGCACAGGTTGCTGTCACCTATTCCCTTTCTACTTGAAGAACTGATAATAATTTCAAATCTAGTCTGCTCAGAAGGTGAGCTAAAAACAGTTCCTGGTCCTGCATTTTTTTTTTCTTGGGTCCTCCAGGTGTTTTTAATCTTATTTCTTCTTATTTTAAACTGTACTGTTCTGTTTCCTGCACTTGCCTGATTGACCTATACAAAAAACACATGAAGCGCGTTAAAATAAGGAAAAACATAAAGGTAGCTACAGAAGGAAGTACTTTCAAGTGTCCGGAGTAAAGAAAATGGAAGCATAATTTTTTTCTAGTTTCTTTTAAATCTAAGTGCCTTTGATGTTATTTGTAACAGTAGGAGTTGAAAAGCATGTAGAGTGTGATCTTTAAGCTGATGGTGTCTTGAAAGATCTTGAACCCTTTAAATGGTCTTGGATCTGACCAGGTACAAGATGTATGTAAAGAATAGAGAAAGCAGAAAAAATTTGAAGATAATTTGGAAAATCAGACAAGACTCTGGAGGCCGAAGAAATAACTAATGCAACACCCCAAGTACATTTGAAAAACATCTAGAAGAATTGGAGGAAATTAGACCAGTCAGTTTGATGTCGATTCTTTAAGTCTCAGAAGTATTTTTAAAGGATCAGATATGGATACATTCAAAAAGCATGTATTGAGAATAGACAATTAGTGTGACACCAGGATGGGGTTATGAGGTTTAAGTAATTTGTGTATGTGAATATATGTGTATGTGTTTTAAAGGTATTACCATGTGAAACAGTGTGAGTGCAATTATATGAAACAACACAACTCACTGATAAAAACTCCTTTTGATTTAAGAACCAAGGCATGAAGTTCTCAGAACAGAGGAAAATAAGGCAAGTACAATTGATGGCTGATGAAATTAGTCAGAGGAATAGATGTTCTATCTTTGGCCCTTGTTGGAGTAGCTCCATTTCACAAATACTAGTCATCAGCACCAGAAAGTTCTGGCAAACACTCCATATAGCTTCAGAAACTCCTCGTGTTCTTGTGTGATGGATTTACTCTTGTGTGTTAGAGATGTTAAACACAAAGTATCAGAAAAATGCTGTCTTTTGTTTCAAAGGGTTAAGAAAAGTAGCCTACTAGAAAAAAAAAAAAACACACAACAAAACAAACAACAAAAACCTAAACAATTTTTCTGACATCAAAACTATTCAGCTTAATGTGTGGGCTATGTGTACCGTTAGTGAGGCATGGAGAGGAGGATTTATGGAACTTGAAGGAGCAGAGAAGCAAGGACATAGGGAAAATATGGATCTGAATGCGCGAAGGATGTAATTATTTGGTGTTTACATGAAAAGAACATGTTGCCTTGCAGAATTTTTGGAAGCCATATGCCCAGGTCTTAATAGGCATGGCTGAGGGCAAGGAAGAAGGGCATGATCAGAGGAATCATTTCAGTGAAGTGTTACACCTCCTGCAGGGCTTACAATGAGACACATATGTCTGATATAAAACTCACTCGTATATGCTGGTAGCAATGAAGAGAAGGTTTGTCTGCTTTCAGATGCTACTGAGTTAGAAGCTACAGGACTCTGTAGGAAGATGAGAGAGTAATTCTGCCATAGACATAGATGATAAGCTCTTCGGGTAACATGCAAGTCACAAAACTGGGATGAAGCTATGCATTTTAAACATCCAAAATCTTCACCATTTAGGTAGAGAACACTTATAAAAGTTTGAATTTCAGTTCAGATTCTTAAACTCAAACAAAAGTCAAGCTTTCTCTAAGAGCTGGGAAGAACCCAGCACCCATACACCAGGAAACATAGGTTGTTGATGTCATCCTTATGCAGCATTTGTAATCAGACCGATTAGATCATGTTGTTTTGTCATGCTGCATATTGAATGTTAAAAGCAATCTGAGTTATATTTGCAGCCACTTCTTTAAAGTGTTTAACAACCTGCTCTGGATATATTCTTAAAAAAAAAGGTGCAGAGGGTAAATGCAGACAAAATGTGATGCTCTCTGTGATGCAACAAAACTACGTGTGAATTCAACACAAGTGCTTGATGCAGTGTAACAGCTTCGTGTAGCCATCTGTCTCTCTTTTTGTGTAACCTCTCTCTTTTCTTTTCCCTGAAAAAAAATGTTGTAAAGAAAATTTTTGACTCTGCTGGCCTATTTGGCTCTCTCTGTCAAAGAAGGTGGGATTAGGTCGTGCCTTTTTTGTACATTTGTAGATGGTTCCAGTCCAAAATCTCTGGAATCTTTAATTGTTTTAGCTAATCTGTGTTGCTGTTCACCACTTATACAAGGTGTGAAGAACTACACATTTAAAAGACATCTGGTAAGACCATAAAACTGACTACTGTGTCACACAGAGGTTCACATAATGTAGCGCTTGCTACACAGACACTGAAGGAAGCAGACTCTGACATGTAACAGTGATTTCTGAACAGTTCAATTTGCACTGGCAATTTTTGCCAGATCTCCACTAGCTGAAAGCAAGTGCCTTAGACAACAGGGTCTCTTGATCCCCCCATTTGGACATGTCACTACTGTAAAATTTGTATCTAACAAGGATGGTAAAATAGGAGAAGGTGCCTATAGCCAAGTACCATATTTCAACAACTTACAACTTAAAATTTAATATTAATCAGCCTTACTTGTGCCATGTTTATTTGTGACTCTCCCAGCTGACTAAGGTGGGGGGAGCCCTGATTAGTTGGATTGTTTGCTAGTGGCGAACAAGAATTTGTGGCTTTCTGAGCTGAGAGTAGTTCACGCTGTGTTGCTCACTGCCTTCCTCCTAGTCATCTCTGTTTGACCCAAGTCCAGCTACAAAGTCCAAAATTCTCCTGCATTCAGGTTCTCTTTTGGTCCTGGGTTGTTTTACTGCTGCCAACTACTCCAATAGCAAATTACTTCCTGGAGGAACATCTGCTCCCTCTCTTTGCTGGTGAGTAGCAGGGGAAGTGACTGCGCCATAAGCATACTTGACACAGGAGGAGGAAGCCAGTTCATGAGAATGGTCATTCCCTACATGGTAGATTCCTCACAGTCTGCTGCCTTCTGGCTTAACATCATGTCCAAAGGAGAAGTACAATCAAGGTGTAACAGATTTTGCAAATACTAGAGCAACAGACTGAATTAAGTGTGTGTATCTACTGAATTTCCTTGCTCAGCTGTCATGACCAGTTCCTTTCTTAGCCTCTCTCTCTGTAGCAGTAGAGATTGTGACAGTCTGACTGCTCCCTTATGACTATGCGGCTTTTGGAAACTTTTTTTTTTCTTTTTCCCCAGGGAAAGCCAGAAAATGATTGAGTATATAATTATTTCTTAAGGCTGAAAAATTTATTATCTTAGCCTGCTGATCAGATTCCAAAAAACTAAAATCTGAATATGAAAAAACAACTGTTTTCCCTCCACTGGAAGCAGAAAAAAATAAAAGCAGGAATAGAAAGCAATCAGTGAATTTTCTTTCATGTGCATATACTCACTTTGAGAGAATGGTAAGAGAGAAGGTTTTCAAGACTCACATGCTGCACCTGTCATTTCGAAGACTGCTTCTCTACCACCTGGTCCCCTGCAAGGTAATTTATAATTATATAAATTGGATTAATACTAACGGCAGTTGCACCACCCAGGTGATCTGCCTCGCTTCATCAGCAGCCCTTGTATATTTTGGAGACTTAAGGCTGCTAGAAAGTCTGCTGGTTTCACCATTATACTGGAGAGCCAAATACCTAAGGAGCATCCTAAGGGCATTTTATGCACTGTCCCTTCTTCCTGCTGTCCTCTTCCCAGGGCTGACATGCTGTCTCTGCTGGGGAGGTTGGAAAGGCTTGTAGGAGCCAGCTTGTTATTCAGACCTGGTACAACAGGGAGTGTAGCATGTATTGCACCAACTCTGCATACCTGGTACTGCTGTCGTTCTTGCACAAGAACTGCCTGACAGATGCCGAGCTGAGCACATGGCACCGCATTTCTAAATTAGTTACCGAGGTCCTTGTTGAATTTCAGTCTGACCTGAAAGCTTGAAAGAGACCATATGGCTGCCCTCCACAGCCGAGGTTGCTGCCTTTGGATTCAGTTGACTCTTCAGATTTGAGTAGTCTAATTAAATCTGGCCACTTCTCCACATAGATAATTATCAGTCGTTCTATTACTCATGTTACTGCACAACATCCCCTCTCGATGACTTTATTCATTTCAGACAGGGACAGCAGGTGCCAGATGGCAAACTGATGCTGTGTGATACTCAGTATTTCTATCAGTTGGTGCTTAGAGTTTCACCTTGCTCCTGTGCGTTAGCCTGATGGGGATGGTTGCTTCAGTTCGCTCTAATAAGCTTTGGAGCATGGGAAGTGATAGTGTGTCATTGCTTTGGAGGAGCAGTTTAAAGGCAATGAACATTGTTACTGTCTATATAGAAAAGAGACTGGCTGTAGCCTCTTAGACTTGTAAGGAAAAGAACAGATTTTATGTCTGCTCTTTTATGTTTCAGCTTTCAATTTTAACAAGTGCTCTTTAGGTTAGGCTGCAATTTACTAAAAGAACCCTGACTTTAGGTTTAATTATATAGGCCACATCTTTTCCTTATAAGGAAGTTCACACAAATAGGTGGTGTTCAGTACTCACTGACGGTAGTAGCAGCTGTATAGAAAGACGTAGTGGCCAATAGAAGGTGCATTTTGCATTTATCTTCAGCACACTTTGCAACCAAAGAGAATGGGTGGGAGTAAGTCTGTTTTCCTTCTGAAATTGTAAATTACATGAAAAAAAAAGAAAAAGAAAGAAATTGAAACATGAATAGACAATGACTTTGTTTATTTATTGCCAGGAGAGGCCCATTAGGATTCAGTGCTGTGTTTCCATGGCATCCCAGAGACATAAACAGAAAATACAGGCTAATGCATTCAGTTAGACAGGGATTTTAAAGTCTAATGCACGATCTAAATATATATCACATATGCCCACTATTTATTTATCTATTCTATACACTGCAGTGAGATGGAGAACTCGCTAACTATTCCAGGGCTCTAATCCATTTAAAAATGTGTCTCCTGCAGATGTTCACTACTTGTGGGGGATATACGTAGGCAGTGTTATTTGCTTGCCTTTCAGATTCCTCTCATTTCTCTTCATATCATTCTCCAATTTGCTACTGTCCTTACATCAGTAAGTATCTCTCTGGCATTTCTGGTTAGGAAGCCCAAATCAAATTCAAAGATCCAGTCCTTCAGGGCTAGATCCTGCTTAATCCCTTATTTCTAGTGAGCTAAGCATGCCTGCCTGTTAGTTGAGTGTTTCAATTTATGACTACAAATGGTAAGGTTTGTGCCATTTCTTCCTCCCTGGTTTCAAAATACACTCTCCAAAATTGAACAAAAAGTCTAAGTAGGATTGTTCTTTCCTCCCTGCAGCCCATAGCTTAGCTTCAGTGCACAACAATCATAGGAGAGCTTCTCACAACCAAAATGTTATAAATTGTTGTGGAGCTGATAGCACCTCCCCTGCGATCAGATTTTCACCTGCTTATATGAGGTATGAGTGAAGCTTCTTGATAATCCTACAAGAAGGCTGGGAGGGTACACCAGAGTGAAAGATTACCTTGAAGGGAGTATTTTAGGTTGTCTTTCCTGTGTGAGGTCCTTGGGTTTGTGAAATCATAACCTAAGGGATGTCACGTAGGCCCATTGCCTTGAATCATTGAAAAGTCTAGTAGGCAGAGTGCTGGAGAATGCTGTGTAAAGTGCAGACTGGACTCATCAAATAGATAAATAAATAAAATAGGACCCTGTTGCCCATTTTTTTTTTTTAATGGGGATTTTAATTTGAATAAATGCCTTCATTCATATAAATTACCTGAAAAAAAATTAGGGATTTTCTGGGTTTTGTTAAATATTTTTCAATGAAAAGTTCAATGAACTAATCCTACATGTTTAGAAATGAAGCATCTCTTCATGCAGTTGTTCCACTCCTTGTAAAATCCTGCAACATCTGCTCAGAAAATAGAGGCATAGGTAACTTGCAGATTGTGTGAAAGGTCAAGGCACAGTCTGTGAGTAAGCCACCATCCAAATATCATTTGTCCAAACCAATAACTCCCCTTGTATCCTGGGGTTGCAGTGATCTACTTTAGGTCTCTCATGGCGTTTTGGACTATCAGGTCTGAGACTGGGGGGAATTCAGACAAACTGTGAATTCTCATTCAGATCACAGCTTTCCTCCATCTCTGAGCCTGAAGGCTCTGGGCTTCTCAGCCCTGAGATCAACGGTGTCTCTGAGAGTGTGGGGTGATCTGTAGCTGTCAGCTGAACTGATGGAAGAACAGGAAGGTTTCTGTTGGAAACCTGCCAAGCTTTTGGTAGGAGTTTACCAAATGGTACTTTTTTTTGACCAAGCAGCAGCTTTGAATGAAAAGTCATCATGTTGGAAATATCTCAAACACTGTTAGATTAGTTAATGGCACCCTTCTTAAGCACTGATTCACTGTGCTGTGGTAAAGCTACAGAAAATGAACTGGATATATTTTGCATAGTTACTTCCCTTTTGTGTTGGAAATGGAAATCTCAGCTCCCTGTGGAAAAATATAGTTTGTCAAGGAGCGGAAATAACTCAGGGTACTTTCTCAGGTCGTCTCTTTCTCATGAGATCAATATGTTTGAGATGGGCAATGGAACAGATAATGGAGAATGATTGCCCAAAGGAGGATAGAAACTAAAAAAAGAAAACAGAAGCGGATGATCACAGTGAATATCACTGTAGTCCAGTCTGCTTAAATCCTTGGCAGAAAAATATAAAGGTACATTTGTAAATGTTTTTTAGCATTCTTTACTTGTATCAGAAAAACAAAGGATTAAACTCAAAGGATAAGCAAGGAAAAGACAAATAGAAGATGGCATACGGGGAGGTAGAAGGGAACACAAATGAAGAAAGAGCAGTGTAAAGGATGTTTTGTGAAAGAGGTGAAAAGGAGCTGAAAGAAGTAAAAAGCATCCAGATTCCAGAGTACTCCCACAACACTGACTGGCATGTTTCCTGTTCCAGTGTTCACTGCTTAGATTCTGAATTAGGAGATGCTAACTTGAGCTACTTAATACTGCTAACACAGCTACTGTTGCTGCAACTGGTATTACAAATAATTAATATCTTATCAGTTTGCCAAGGTTTTAATACTTTGGGAATGGAATATATCCTGGAAAATTCTCTGTACAACTGCAAAGGGATGAATATCTGGGTCTGAAGAATAAGTCTGGGCTGAGTATGAGACTGACACTAAGCTCAAGCAAAGTGGGCAGATGGTTTGGACAGGAGGTTTCTGGGTTTGAGGTGGCTGCTGCTAATGGTCGCAAATCTCCTCTCCTGGCTCTTGCTTTACCTCTGGCAATGAGAAACTGGCTGTCCAGGAGTGCTTACAGTATCTCCATCTCAGTGGGTGCCGATCAACCCTGCTCACCTCTTGCCTTTCCCATCACTGCCTGATAAGAAAGGTCCTGGCCCCCAGTACCTCAGATAAGACAAATTCAATTTTGCTGACAGCTGTGGGTCATGAGCTTTGCATTTGTGGGAGTTATTGGTATAATCTGTGGGAGGCCTTGAGCTGGATCTGGCTGCAAGGCTCCAATTTTTTCTGACTCTAAATATTGGAGGAACTGAGAAGGTCAATTTAATTCTGATATGCACAAGTGAAAAAGATGATAGCGCTATGGCTTTATTTCTAACTTCAAATGTATTGGCCCAGATGTTCTTAAAAATCAGATAGACATTTACATTTAAGGCAACTGTTTTAATACATTCAAAGTGAAATTCTAGATTTAAGCACTCTGGAATAAAATAAATATATGAACAACATATCACAAATTTTTACATTATTTTTGTGAATTTCTTGAAATAAGTGGACAACAGAGAAACAGATAAAAAGATTTTATATCTTAACTGTGACAGCTATGGTAATTTCATTGCCTTTTGGAGAGAAATGAACTGTTACTACCATCTGCCTATTAAAAAATTCCATGTAGACTAGTTATTGTTTCAAATTATAAGTACTCGATTATGCTCTGCTAAATATTTAAAGACTCTACTAATATGCAAGGAAATAGAAATTTTTGATTCTTAAACTTTCTTTTTCAATGATCATTTTATGTCACTTCTTGCTAGAAAACTTTATAATTTACTCCCCAGATCTGACATTTAAAACAGATAAATCAAGGAGAAATATGCAATACATTTAGATTTAAGGAAGACATGAAATTATCCAATAATCTTATATCACAGCTTTTGCGTTTCTCTTGTGTTGATATTCAAGCCCAGAAAGAGAGATTAATGGGTCCTGATTCTCTGACATATTGCAATTGTACTAGTTTTGGCTTGAGATACTTTTAAGTTTCTTCATAGTAGCTTGTATTTGGCTGTCATTTGTATTTGTGATTAAAATGGTGTTGATAACACAGGGATGGTTTAGTTGTTGCACAGCAGTGTTTACACAGCATCAAGCCTTTTCTGCTTCTCACACTGCCCTGTCAAAAATATACAGGGAGTACACAAGAAGCTGGGAGAGGACTGTGATGGATGTTCCATTAAACAAACCATCTGCAGTTTGGTACAGAGTCCAAAGGAGGTAATGCCTGAGCCGTAGCTGGGCCAAGAACTTCTTTTAGGAAACCCAAAAGGAAACAATGGCACACTGAACACCAGTAAGTTGTGGGGGCAGGAAGACTTGTGCATACCTTTCCCACTGTATGTAATCTGACTGCGAATGAACCACTTTATTCCATAAACATGGCAGCCAGGGTGAAGTTACTTTGGGCTCTCTCTGCTAGACAGCTGTGGCTGTATGGCAGTGATCTTTCACTAGTTACAGGTGAAAAGATGATCGCATTTAGACTCATAGAAAAAATTGCGTCGGAGGGCACTTTTAAAGATCATCTAGTCCAACCCCCTGCAATGAGCAGGGACATCTTCGACTAAATCAGGTTGCTCAGAGTCCCGTCCAGCCTGGTCTGGAATGTCTCCAGGGATGGGATATCTACCACCTCTCTGGGCAACCTGTCCAGTGTTTTACTACCCTTTTAGTGAAAAATTTCTTCCTCATGTCTAGTCTGAATCTCCCCTCTTTCAGCTTAAAACTGTTACCACTTGTCCTATCACAATAGACCCTGCTAAAAAGTCTGGTTCCCTGTGGTACACTGTGGTGATCTCAGAGTAAGCAACAAGGATTAGATTTCATCAGGTTTGCCTCTGTCTACCATGCAGAGGTTATACTGTCCTTTATACTCTGTCATACATCATATCATGCTACATTGCGCTACTAAGTGACCTCATCTGCCCTCAGGCAAATACCCCAGACTACGCAACACCTACTGTTAACATGATACTATAAAAACCTTGTTTGAATAACTGTGCCCTACTATTTCAGGCACAGTGGAATGAAAAGAAAACCTAAAAAATATCCTAAATTCCAGCCATGACTTAAAAACACAGAGCCAAGCACTGAGGAGACCTGGGTGAAGCCCTGTGCAGTCTCTGAACCTGAATGGTCCACCACAGAGAGATTTTGCTCCAGAACAGATGTGAGCCAGCTTCTACCATTTGGCCTGGGAACAAGGCATAATATTCTCTATCAGAAAAATCCAGTGTTGTAGACTCAACCTTAATGATTGTGATTTTTATTCAATTACAGTGGAAAAAAAAGGTTTTTTTTGTATATTCTATCAGTATTTTCTTTCACCAATAAACAGTTTCAATTAAAGTGTGTAACTATAGACAGCAAAACTGTAGGCCAAACATACAAACGCGTTTCTGTAATCACTTGACTTCAACCATCCTATTTAAATACTTGTTTTATTTATTCATTAGAATACTAAGTCATTCTGAACTCTGTTCATAGCTCTGTCTTACAGCATAGACATTTAAATGACCATATTGCTTAGCACATATAAACCTCGACCATTTAGTATACTTACCCTCCTAACAGCTTTATGAGGCAGAAAAATACTATCCTCCTCATTTCACTGGAGGAGACAATGTGTTTTTGGAGTTTGCTGAAATCTTGCAAAGTGTAGGTTTTATGTGTAAGATTCTGAGTGATAACAAGGCAATATGCAGAAGTTACCACATGCTGGGGTTATTTCAGTCATCCAAATCCAGGTGCAAAAACTATCGTGGAAAAGATGCAGATGAGAGAGTGTTGAACATCAGACAAAATAACCCCTTAACTTTCATACAATGGAAAGAAGTAAAAGGGGAAAGAAGTAAAGGAAAGTAGTAAAGAAGTTCTAGATACCCTTCTGGAGTGCCCTTAGTTGGTATTTCCTGCTCAAGGAAGTTTCAGCTGGTGTTAAATGGTGTAGCTTTACTGATGGCATTGAAGATAGGCTGGTTCACATCTATGGAAAATCCAGTGCTCTTTGCATGAATGAGTGCAATATTAAGTTCAGCTTAATGAACATTTGCTTGCTCTCAGTTCAGAGTGCAAACTTCAGAGGTTAGAAGAAAGGAAAAGAAGGGAGATAACCAAGTCAAAGTTTGAATAGGTGAAATAATCCATTATTTTTGTGCCTAATGGCACTTGCAAAGTGTGGAATATTTCACTGATTCAATACTTATTTGGCTACATCACCTTGTTTTTTTGAATTGCACATTTATGCATTATATTAACATTTCATGTGCTGCACACTGCATTTCACAGCAACACAAAAAATTAAGTCCTACTACACTAAGCTCTGGATCAGACAACAAAGAAAAGTGTTAGAGAAGCGTTCTTAAAACACTCCATCATTAGGCAGCAACATGAAGAGCTCTTTTTTTTTGTAAACACATTTATAAAATATTTCTCTCTTTCACTGTTTGCCACATTAATTTTGTATTTTAGATGAAAAATGTAAGCCCAAACAAATATTTTAAAATAAATGGT
Source organism: Patagioenas fasciata (assembly GCF_037038585.1). NCBI lineage: Eukaryota > Metazoa > Chordata > Aves > Columbiformes > Columbidae > Patagioenas > Patagioenas fasciata. The sequence continues at coordinate 28,434,908 of NC_092560.1, forward strand.
ATTTGTTGAGTGCTTGAAAGGTGCCACTTGGCAGCATGCCATTTGCTCGTTGGATATGTAATAACATTGGTAGCAGCCTGAGTTTATCCACTCCCTGGAATATGGAGCTGGGGGACACAAAGGTCGGAGGCATGAGCTAGGACAGGAGAGGGAGCCCTTCACTCAGTAAATGGCTGTGGCTGAGGATGGTTCCTTTTCAAGGGCTCAGGTCCCATTTGTAACTCCAGATCTGTGATTTGATACATCCTTAGCATGGACTGTGCCGACTAATGGTTCGAAGATGACCTGTTGCTGTTTTCTTCTTCTGGACCTTTGAGGAAAACACATTCCCCATGTACTTGTTTTCAACAATAAGAGTAACTTGTTTCTGTTTCTGACTAAGGAGGGGAGTTAAGCCAATAATTAGGCCAGCTGGAGGGTGATCATCTTACCTGCACACCATGATGTGTCAGAGGATGGACCATCCTGCACAAAGGTTTTGGATACACTCCTTGGGTCTAGACAACCCCAGCTGCACACAGGACCTGGGCAGAGGCAGTTTGTGTATCCAACATGCTTCTGCTTTTATCTGGGACGCTTTTCTGCTGTTTGTGCACTACTGTACTCCTTGCTCCTGTACGCGAAGCATCTGTGGAGAGACAGGGATGGGAAAGGTCAGTGGGGGTGGGAATGAGAAGGAGAAGGCTGAGAAGATGCTGAGGATGGAGAAGGTAGGAGGGACTGGAGAAACACAGTGCCGCCCAGCACTCCTTCAACAGTTGGTGGCAGCAGCAGGAAGGGCTGCAAAGTCGCAATCTAACACCAGGTGTTCCAGGATGAAAATATTTCCCAGCCTTCACCCTCACTTTTTGCTCACTCACCAAAAAATTAGGTACAATGCAGCCTTGTAAATTCTGAAAGAAAGAAACAATGTGTTTTATCTTGAACCTGAAACTGTGCATCAGCCATTTGAATTGTTGCATGCTATCTTGGATCCCTCCCATCACGATGACAAAGAGCAGGAGCATTTCTTTGTCCCCGCCAAATTGCAAATGCATTTGTTCCCATATAAGTTAAAGCCTAGGGTTTCTAGTCTATAAACTAGGTGAACTTTTCTAAGGAGAATGACAAATAGTTGATTTTGGCTTTCAAAAATACATAATTTTCAGTGGTTTTTTTTTGTGTTTTTTTTTTTTTTTTTCCAGCTGCATTTTAATGAATTTCTTGCATTTCTTTGCCTTCACTGTTTTCAATCTAGATTCACATGGATCCATTGTGTTGGAAAGCAGCTCAGTTCTTTCCATTTTAACATATCGTTATTGCTTGCTTTTAGAAAGCTGTCATACTTAGTATGCACAGTTGATAATCAATCAATAATCCGTGAAATGTCAGAGGAGGTTTCCTGTGCTTCTGACACTGCATAGTCAGAACTTGACTATTCGCAGTGTTGCTGCCCTGAAGTTATATGTTTGCCCCAGGTCTGTTCAGCACATTCATTGTGAAGAAAAACGCTTCTTTAAAACTGAACCTGCTGTGCCTCATCATGTAATTTGTGTTTCATTGCATGATGCTGGTACATACCAGACATCTAACAGCTGAAGTGTCTCGTAGGAGTGGGTAACAATATCACTGTCTGCACATCCAGTTCCTGGGGGTTTTGAAATTGTTCTAACATTTTCTCTTATGCGGGAGAAATGGTCTAACCTTGTGAACTCTGCAAGTCTAAATGGACAAGTGCTTTCACTTACTACAGGTTTGCTAACTTTACAGGGAGCCCAGGTGTCTGTGGTGCAAGCAAGAAAATGACCCTGATGCAATAGGAGAAGAAATTACCTTAGCCACAATAAACTATGTAGCAATTATTAAGCTCTTTTTCCAGATGAGATTTTTGAGATGCTTCTAGCTTTATCGTATGTCAGGCTATGTCGTTTCATATAATACTGCCAGTTCCTTATTCTCCCCTTTTATCCTTGAAGAGAGATTGTTCACAAGGATTACTCTACTTTATTGACCAGAAATATCAGCTATGATTAATACTCTGCCATTGATAGTACATCATATTTTCCCTTTGGGGCACCAAGTGCAGTGTCCTTTCACACACCTTTCCATCCTGACAAACAGGTGCAGCTATATTGTGTTTACACAAGGACATATATTCCGATGTCTACTGTCTGCACGCATTATCAGATTGGACTGCAGTATCTAGGGCTTGAGATAAATCCAAGCTAAGCAATAAATGCCTATATGACTATTGAAAAGGGGAATTTTAGAAACTGCGTTGCATTATCCTGGTTTGCAGCTCACTATGAACTAAAAACAAAACATGAATCAAATAAAACTAGGGTCTGAGTTCACAAGATAAAATATATAACATACTATTCCTGAAGAAGGAATCAAATAAGTACTTTTCATTCAGCGAATTAATTGCAAAGACACCAGAGTATTTTAGCTCAGTGCAAAAAAGGATGTTCTTATGTCGAAGCCATAAAGCAGGATTAACCATGAGCAAACTGAGAAAATTCTTTCTTCACCAGTGGATTCTCTCTACTAATGAATGGGTTGCTTTCTATTTCACTCTTCTGACTGTATTAAATATCTCCTCTCCTCACTAAGTGAGGTGATGTGTAGGAACACGACCAAAGACTGAAGGAATTATTGAGATTTTTATTCTCCCAGGAATGAAAGTGTTCTGGGAGGATGAAGGTATTTCAAATGGGAAGGAAGGAAGGAAGGAAGGAAGGAAGGAAGGAAGGAAGGAAGGAAGGAAGGAAGGAAGGAAGGAAGGAAGGAAGGAAGGAAGGAAGGAAGGAAGGAAGGAAGGAAGGAAGGAAGGAAGGAAGGAAGGAAGGAAGGAAGGATGTACCCAGAAATGAAGCGAGTGCACAGGGCAGGTGAGTTTCCAAAGCAAAACGCCCTATTGAATTTTGCAGTCAGCACCTGCTGGAGCAGGCAACTCTTCCCATGGAGAAGAAAGAAAGAAAATGAAAGAGTTTTCAGGATACTGAAATATTCTTACTGTATATAAAGCATTATGTTTGGATGCCAATTTCAGTGATAAAATACCTTGATTGACTGATGGTAAATCATATACAGCTGCAATGCTGTATTTATGACAGACTTTACATGCATATAGGACAAACAATTATGTGTGCGTTTGTGTGTGTTTGTGTGCATGTGTGTATGAGTACCTTTAGATAGAAAAGCTAAAGCTGTATGTCTCTGTGGCTCATTTAATTACATGACTGCTAGGGCTCAGCTCTGCTATCTGGGGAATTGTTTCATAGTACCCTAGACTGTGTGTGAAACAGCGTGTGTTGCATATCTATCAGCTTTGTGTAGGGAACTCACTGGGCTCTCTTAAATGCTATTCACTAAGGTCCTCTTACAGAATTACTGCTTGTAAATCTGAATGTTTGTACTTTAGCAGCTGCCATTCTTACCTGCCTTCTTTGATTAATTATCTTGAAGAAATTCCCTGGCTCAGAAGACCTGTGGCAGACAACTTTTAACAATAGGTTGCTCATACATCAACATGCCTGTGTCTGCTCACTATGTTCAGTCTCAGTTTCAGAGAAAAAACTTCTCCTTATCACACAAGAAGGTAACATCAGGTCCCAAGAACATATGTAGAAGTGCAAAGCATTTTTCTGTAGCTGTTTATGTTACCTTTCCAAGTTGTGCTTTATGTTGTTGTATGAATAATGATGACCAAGCATGAGACCTTCCTTCCTCTTAACCCCTCCTCTATTCTCCACCGACTTCTGCCACTAGTGCTTATATTGTGTTTTTCTTCCTTGCCTGAGAGCTTTTTAGACACTCTTTCAGTTTTCTCCAGCTTTGTAGCACTTTTCCTGGATCCTGCACTTGTCTGAGTTAAAGCAATAGCTTTTAGGGTCATGTTTATTTTACTGTCAGTGTGCCTATCTGCTCTGCAAAGTACGTTTAATGGTAATTGAATTAATTGTTACTGAATGCAACCACAGAATGACCATAGATATACAGGAGGTCTGCCTGCAACTGCTGTATATGTGACATGTTATAAATGCAAATGATATGTGAGAAGTTTATTCTTTTGAAAACTCTGAGTGTAATTCCTTGTTCAGCATCTTCTTCTGTACTTGATGAGATGTCTCTATAGAAACTGTCTTCTATTTTTAGACAAGACAGAAGATCAGATGAAGAAATTTAGAAGATGACCTATAGCATTACATGGATTCAAGAACTGAAAATGATAATTATCCAGTTGTTCAGTCATGCACTTTGAGGTGTAAGTGTGTTTATAGAACTTCAATGCCAATAGAAAAATACTTAAAGAGGAAACATTATCCTGCTTTTATTTTGTTTTTAAAATGCCAAGGTATATTTGTTGTAGTTTACTATAGCTTGTTTGCAAAACTTCCTTCGGAAACAAAACTCTTTTAATGCAGCTTAAATTGCTTAGAAAACCAAAGGGTCATTCAATTTTTTACTAACATCATTGGGAGAAGGTCTGTCAACACCTCAATTACCTGAAGGCTTGAACCAGACCCTATAGGACCACATGGAAAGACTTTCCTTGGCATCATGGGATCTCTGAGAATGGCATTGCCCATCATGTATATGGCCAGTTTGGTTTAGCAGCATTAGATGAAGGAGGAACAGTTTTGGGTGGGTTGGGTACTTCTTTTGAGCACAGGATTAAAATCTCAAGTAGTTTTTCTCATATGAAGTCCAGCAGGAGCTGGCTTTGCCTGGGGACTTGACTACTTTGAAGAACAGCAGAGGAGCACAGACACGTAAGAACAGCAGTATATACAGGATCATACATCTGAGAAGCACCGGTCTACGAAGTGCCCATTTCTAGGAGATGCCTGTGAGGGCTGTGAACCTGGTGCCCCTTGTTAAGTATTAGTCTATGCCAGCATGTTGAACAGGGTCCTGGACCTACCGTCTGGCCTCTGCCTTCATCACAGCCCTTGGGACAGTGATTGCAATAACAATATGGCTGTTTATGGGAAATTTGGATCTGCACTTGTACTACTTCTGTTCACATGTGTGCTTCTTGCTTGGCAACAGTGAAGGCAGGTCTAATAATACAGAAGTTTTGTGTTATTTGCCTTTGTAATTTTAAAAGCACACTCTTTTGCAGATGGGAAATATTTTCCAACTGATCCTGCAAATCCCAAATTCTGTGAGTGTTTATCTTGACAGACTTGTTTCCCTTTAGCTTAGAAGATTATGAAGCCCTTGCTGTGATACGGAAAATAAACCTGCTTGTACTGACTTTAGTAAACTTCATTCCTACCACTTTTCTTTATGTCTCCCATTGCCATAATGTATGCAAAATGCTTAGCTACTCAAAACATCTTTACAGGTCATTTTCCTCCCATAATAGCCAAATCAGCAGCAAAAGCACTTCATGGCTTAAATGTACTGACAAAAGAACTCTGACTGTAGAAATAGGTACTATATAGTAACTTCCATAGTCACAAATGCTCAGGATTTTCACATGAGCAGAGATTTCTTTTTTCCCCTCAAGGTAATCTGTGTAAATGTGGGCAAGAGATGGTTTTTGGCTCTGCACTACCAAGTGCCCTTGACCCAGTGACATTATTGATTGTCCACTATTGTCTTTATTTATATTGCTCTATGAGGACAAACTGTGGTAGTGGTCTCCTTCAGCTGTGAATTGTGATCTATATGATAAATGTGCAGGGAGCCCTTTAAAGAAGAACAGCATTCAAATAAATGTTCACATACATGTAGTAATAGACACCCAAGGAGAAGGGGATATCAGTGCATATTCTCTGCAGTGCTGAGGAAGTGATTTCAATACATTACCTAGTCACTTCATCTCTTTGTGTATTTAAGAATAGATTTTCATTTGCGCTAAGTCTCCTATATACTCTGACAGGGAGTAGAGGGACATTTAAATGAGTACATCCTTTATGAATAGAGGTGAAAAGGATCTTATAATAAATAAGGATTAGACTTTTAGGGTAGTATTTAATTCAGTGTGAGAAGATGCTACATGAGTCATTTGAAGCAAGAGAGCTACACAAATATAGGCTCTGTTTGCTATGTAACTGACAAGGCTGATGGCAGAAACTGGGCCATTTTGAATGTTTAGTTACTGTGCAATCATGAGAACAAAACCCGTGTAGTTTCCAGTAAAGTCAAAATTTGTAAATTACAGTGGGGCAAGCTCTTCGCTACTATAAATGGTACTACTTCCCTCTGTGGAAGTAATATAAATGTACTTAATAGTGCTTTTAAGAGTGGATTTTAACCAGACTTTCTATTCTTTATAGAAAAAAATCTACTAAGAATAACATTTTGAGGGAGATACCTCAGCGAGCTCCAATGTGCTAAAGTGAAGTGTCCTTGTTGTGGCTATTATTTGTATTCTACATATTTTTTTTTAACCTAATGAAGTGCATTGCAACATTCTTCCCTTTGAAGAAGGCATACTTTAAAAATAAATGAGATTTTTAAGACCTGCAGATGAGATTTACAGTAGTAGACAGGTATGAAGTTCAAGTAAGCTGCAAAAAGGTAAATAAGACCTTACTGTACTCCTGCATAGTTGCATAAAATGCCAGTAGGAGCTTTGGACCCCAAAGTAGTCCAGCAGTATTTTCACTGGGTTAATTAGTTCTGCCTCTACTTATCCTTTCAATTAGCAATGCTGTCCTGCATTTGGAATGCCAACAAATGTCTCTGAATGGCCCTTCACGGTGCTGTGCAGAAAGATGAGCTTGTTCAGAGGCAGTTCAGTATCTTTATACCACCTTTAATTGCACAATTTGTAATAGTCCCTAAGTAGGCTCTGAATTAGTTAACTAGAATCCAAGGGGAGTTATATGCCTCATAAGCTATACAAGTATGCTTCTAGTTTGAGATGTGAATGTATGCTGTGGATACTATTTGAAGCATCCAGACCTCAGAAAGTTAGAAATCCTCTGGAGTCCAGCAATTAGAATTTATTGGCATCTCTAGCACCTTGATAGTGTTGCAAATCTTGGCCCTTTTTACTGTGAAATAAACAAATCTTAATGGTGCTTTGGACAATTTTTTTCTTTAGAGAAAATGCCATAACACTAATGTGTTTCTCAGCACCTATTTCTAAAATTAATAATTCTTCTGACTAAATACATGCTCAAATTGTTTGATTAGCGGATTATTGGCACCTTTTTATATGACTTGTAGTAGTCATATAAGTGCTGGGATTTTCCGTCACCAATCTGAACTACACATTGCCAGTAATGCCTAGTGTTTTGTATGTCTGCGTCATACTCAAGTGATCAGTTTTAGTTTATATGTCTTGATGACTTTCTAGACAGGCCGTACAATATAACTTCACATCACTTTTATTCTCTCTTTTATACATTTGGTTTGTGTTTGCCATTTTCTTATCTGTTGTCTGTCTTGATAAACAAATGATTTTGTGAACAGATAGCAAATTAAGAAAACATCGATTCTGCTTTATTTTTTCCCCTTTTTATTCTCTATTATTTGGTCTTGGAATGTCTGCATACTTTTCTTACTGAAATTGCAAAAGTTCCTCCAGTTCCCAACATTGGTATATGTTAACTATCTAGATTTATGCTTGTAGGCAGGGCAATTTCACAGAACACATCCAATGTCTTAGCAAATATACAGTCTGACATTTTACATAATTCTGTCAGTAGAAAGTGTCTTCCTCCAACACTTATCCATTTATTTTATTAAAGGATTCACTGAAGTGATACAGGTGTGATTCCTCTGTGACAATCTGAAGTTCACTAATCTTATGTCACAGAGGTTAGGGAACATGGAAAATGAGATACTTTGCAAGTACGTGTATTGTAACTTGAATCCTGAATTGGAAAACTGACCCATTTAGATGTTTTCCTTTACCAATAAATGCCATTTTATTTCTCAACACTGCAACAGATCAGTATCTCTGATTCTTACTGTTAGTTATTAAATGAATGAAATCAAATTTAACAGTGGCAGTTCCTGAGGTTAGCAGACAGGTGCTGCTACATTCCTGCTGCTTTGCAATCAGCTACATGCTGCAATGTTAAATGCAGATCTTTTAACGCAGAAGGCCTAATTCTGATCTCATTTGCCTTCGTTTTCCCACTCCACTTTCTCATTTTGTCTATTTCTAACACCTTTCACATAGTTTTTCTTCCACATTTTTCTCTTTGGCAGGTCGTTTCTTTTTAAGCTAGTCCATAAAGCTGCTCAGTGAAATCTCCCCCAAACAACCATTTATTTGTTGCTGAGGAGAAACTAGCTAACTAAATGATCTATTTATCTATTTATTTTAGGATCCTACTGTTCAGTTCACATGTAAGAGGGTAAGGAAGTTTTTGGTTAGATAGGAAGTGAGTGATCTCAAACTGATAGCAAAATACACGACAGTGAATATAGGAGCAAGTCAGGAGGGGTTGAATGGTTGTGGAGAGAATGAAGAATAATAAATAAGGAGTTTAAACTCATAAAATTATGAGCAGGGAAAGACATTTGAAGCAGCTGTCAAACTGGTCTTTTACTGTGGTGTTTGTATCCTTTCCACATTTATACACCTTCATTTACTTTTTGAAGAAGTTCTTCAGCTTTGATGCCTGAGAAACATCTCATGTTTTGAGAACTGATGCATCCTAAATGTCTTAATTCTAAATGTGAGTAGAATCCCATCCAAAGTGACATCACTGTCTCATCTGAAACTTCAGGGGCTAGTGGAGTCCACATGCTTTAGGCAATCTTATCTCAATGCTCTGCATAACTACTGGCTGCTTTTTACTATTCTTTGTCAAAGGGAAAGGATATTTTGGCTGCTTTTAGAACTCTAGAATCTATATTTTGGTTTTAAAGTGCCTCTTTAAGTATTGGTAAGAAGTGGGTAACAAAATTCAGAGTCAGAGCTGTGACTGGTAGATCTTATGGAATCCTGGAAAACCGCAAGTATTTCTAATTTCTCTCCCCTGCTCTCAGAATAACAGCAGGTCAACCGTCTAACACCATGAGCATTTGTTTCACTTCTCAGTTTATCACAGAATTTGTAAATTAACTTGTTAGGTATCCTTGTTAGATATTTGCAAAGTTTTATTTAGTTCTGCTCTAGCCTACAGACTCCTGAAGTAACTTGTTAAACCATCTGTCTCCCCCAAGGAAAGCATTCCAGGACTGGCACTTCTAAATTCACTCAGAAACTAATAAAATGAATGTTTGCATTTATAATGCACTGGGACTGTGTGCCAATATTAGGTAACTGCATATATAAGTGATTAGATTTGTACTTAAAGTCCACCTAGTAAAAATGTTGATATACGTATGCTAGAGTTATGTCTAAAATCCCTGTTTCCCTGAGTTGTGCCAAACGCAATGACTTTTTTTTTTTGCACCTGGTTACTGGGGGTGCTTGTGACAAAAATGGCTCAAGTACTTTTATGCATAGGCAGTTTGTTTCTTCTCTGTTTCTGGAATTGTCCTGTGACTCGTGGAAGATGGTTGCTGAAGCCGAAAGTAGTTTTTTAGGGATCACTCCCTCGCCAAGTCATTGGATAACACCCTAAGAAGGCAGACTGAGAGTATCATCACCCTGACTGCATCTAACCACAAATTCACCAGGGCATCTCCACTGATGAGGAGAGCTTTTATTCTCTCTGGTTCCCAAAACAGAGTAATTTAACCCAGTGCAGTTTCATCTAGTCCTTCTTGTCTCATCCAATGTGTCCTCCCAGGTGAATACAGCTGCAGCCTGCTATCCCCCATCTGCAAAGGGATGTCCCTGTGTTGCTAATGTAAGTAAAATACTTTAATCTTAAAATCTGAGTACCATCCCCTTCTCCCACACAATCTTCTTAAGGCTGGAAACACAGATCATGTGTAGATCCAGCTAGTTCTTATATCTAAACTTACTAGATTTGTACAAGTGCAAACAAATGCCAGAAGGTGTGATGCTAATAAAGTATGAGCTATGATTGTTCCCTTGTGAATTATTACCTGGTGTACTTGGATAGCACTGGGCATAGGGTACTTCTGTGCCCTGTGTGAGTTGTACATAGCTCTACTACATACTATATGCTTCATATGAACCCAGTTATATCCTACTAAGTATTTTTGTATATTTTCTTTTTCATTAAATATCAAATTGAAACATTACCACCAGTAAGAATGAAACAAATTATTTTCAGCTTCCAAACAATCTTGATTTTAGAGATATTTTTTTTTTAAATCAGAAAACCCTGAAAAGCCAGACATGAAAATGAGCATCTTCCTCACCAGACTAACAAATGTGTGAAATTTCATAGAAATCCATTCTCACAGTTTCATTATGCAGAGGATTAATGTTTAATGCTGGCAGACTGCAGGTCCACAGTAATAAGAAAAGCTACAAAAGGCTATTGTACAGGGGGAGAAAATTTCATCAAACATTCCAAGAACATCTAAAAGGTTTACAGAGTAAAAAGTTAGCTAGAAGCAGTTCTATTTGTGTTCAAGCAATTTCCTTGATGTAAGATGAGATTTTAATCATACTGTAGTTTCACAGTGTCCATATTGCTACTTTTTTCTTTCATCGTCTTTGACCTTGATCACACAGCTGTAAGAATTTGAATTTTCTTTGACCTGTTTTGTCCCTGTGTAACTCAAAACAGCTTCTTTTTTTCTTATTAGATAGAAATTAATATCCAGATTGCATTCATCAATCCTATCATATTGACTGAAACAGCAGTCAGCAAAATATCACTGATGAATAGTAGCTTTTCAAAGTAAAAAAAGAAATTATTCAGATTTCTATTGCAAATCTGTTACAGATGTCTTCTACAAACACTCTCGTCTGGAGCTTTGCCACCTATTAGCAAAAAAACAAAACAAAAATAAAACTCATGAACTGATTGGAAGAAGATTATTTTAAAAGCTCGGCCAGACGTTTCCAGAAAACTGTTGTCAGCAGCTTTTTTTCTAGTCTGATTTTCTCATTCTTAATTTATTCCACAGCGCTATAAAGAGGTTAGGAGAGAATCACTCTCTACGGGGATTTTCTGTTGTGTTCAGTATGTCCTGAATTTCACTTAAGATGAACAACTTCCTACTTAATGCTAACAAAATACTATGTTTTAGTCTAAACAAAACCCAAACCAAAACAACCAAAAACCCCCTCAAATGTCTTGTATGAACAAAATTTGAACAGTACAGTGGATATAAGTATGGAAGGAAGAAATCTACTTCATGCTCACAAGAAAAAATAAAAGTTGTAAAATGTACTAACTTGAACAAAAATAACGTCCTCTTTAAAACTATTTATGAGATGTTTTATTGAAAGTCAATGCATCACCAAGCCTTGATTAAGTAATCTAGTATTTTTTTAGGTATTTTTGAGAATTTCTGGAACCTCCTTCATCTATTTTTCAGGATATCTCAGAAAGGAAAAGCTTAGCTAAGAGTTTTACCTCTGTAAATCTACAGAAATAGTATTGTAAGGAAAATCTTGACAATGATATTTAAGCCTTGTTGGTTGTCTGTTCAGCATTGATATCTTAGCTGTTACAGTATCAGTTCATAGACTCTACAATATATTTCCAATACCTGTTTTTTTTTCTATTCCACAATCACTTCTGGACAGAATGTTTGTTTGAAACTAATTTTATTTAATCTTTTTGAAGGGTCAGTGATCACATGTGGAACTGAATCTCTCGAACATGATTGTCAGTTATCTGCAATGTGAAGGACTTTGCAATGACATGTTCAGCTGGATCAGCTGAGACTTCCTGAACTGTTGTTCTGACGAATTCTTATAATTCACCTGGTCAGTGGTCCTACATGAGCACTCCCACATGAGCACAATGCATTCACTGCTATCGATTACCTTAAACTGTATAGAATGGAGACATACACAACCAGGTGGTAGAAAGGCTGTCCTACCTGTCTATTTCTGTACCTGCAGGACTAGCTTCTGAAATTTGCTAGGGTCTCTTCTAGGTACAGTTTAGTCAGATTTGCAGCTGGAGCTGCTGGGGGATATATGTAAGATGGCCAGAGTCTCCACCCAGGGTATTAATCAATACATGTAACTGCACAAATAGTGCCCATCAGCTGACCTATGCACAGCAGCAGCTGCCTGAGGGCATCTTCCAGTCACCAAAACTCTCCTAAGTATCCTGTATCATCTAGTGAAAACATTTGTTACAAAGGTGGCTAGAATGGGAGTCCATCCCCATGCCTGAGGTCAGTCTTCTCTCACACTTTTGGAAAAACTGGTTGCATGTTCCCAGATTACATGGAGACTTGCTGACTGGGTGTGCTGGGTTTGCTCACAAGCACAAGCCTGATACCCAGCTAGAACAAAATGGTGGTTTGAATTTCGTTCTTACATTACAGTTGTAGCTCATATTCCTCAGATTATCCTCCAATAATTGCTAAATAAAAAAATCAGGTTAATTTTAATAATTCTGAATTATTTGAGTTGAAGCTTTGTGAGTACTGCATATGCACAGTGATCTATTCCTGAGATCTTCATATGTTTATGTATGGAAGACAGTAAGAATGCAAGTATACAAAATGTCAAAACTTGTTGGGAGATGGAAGCAGTTTATACCCCAAACACTGGCATCTGCCACCATTTTCTGCAAATATAGACTCGAAAAATCATTTGAATTGTACATATGAATGTTCGTACATTGTTCATCATGTTTAGTTTTAATGTAGCATTTCATGCAGGATGTAATCTTTTTCAATTTACAAAAATGCTTGGAAAAATGTAGGAAAAAAAGAGAACATATCTAGAATGATTTAAAACCATTGTTGACACTGTTGCTATTTTCATACTGATCAATCTAATTTTCTAAACAACAGTTCTTATATTTTGTTTGTGTAATATGCGCATTGAAATCTCCATTGCAATTGTGATAATACTCTGACATGCACTAAATCAAATAGCAGCTCATAAACTGCAGTTATATGAAGTTAAAGTAAGCTAAGAGAGTTAACAATATGATGATGTCAGCAGAGGAAGACAGGATGAGAAAACGGTTGCACAAAAACTCTTGTTTCTTCAGTTTAAAAACAGATGATAGTTTTAGAAATTAGAATTAAATTTGGTAATAATTTTAGTGCATAACAACCTAGAAAAATTTTGATTTTCTGCAAATGTACCTGGATGTGCAGACATGGAAAGCTTAGTGGCAGTGGTAAGTTTTCCTGCAGTTAACCCAGACACTGATACTCAAGTATATGGAGCACTGCTCCCTCCCCTCCTGAAAAGGAGCTTAAAGCTGTTGTATTGTCTTGAGAAAGTCTTCCCCTGTAGGGCTTTTGGCACTATTAAGTGTACGCTATGAGATATATTTATAATAGAAAGATTGACCAAACCTGCAAATAGAGATGGGATAGCTGAAGATGTGAGGAATTAACACTCAATTATAGAACATTGCATAAAAAGAAAAGGCCGATAACCTTTAATTTGAAAACAAAAAGCTCTAGTGCTAAGTGCAACATATTTAATAGATAAAATTTGTCACTATGGTTATGATACAAAGAAATTAAATCCACTATAGGTGAGAATTGTTATTTAGCAAATTCTGAACTGGAGGTAGAGGACCCTCTCAGCTTGTCCAGTGCCTTGGAAAAATACACTAATGAATGCTTTCTACCTGGAGAAATCCTAGCCTGGATTTTCATACCAAGCCTAAATAGATCATACTTACTTTTGTGCTCCCTGTGAAAATAGGCAAAAAATAATTATAATGGTAATATGAAGTGGCAGAATTCTTCATAGGAGGTATCATCTCTCACCTCTGAAGTTTTAATATTGTATTTGTTCTATGCCTTTTGAGAGGTGTGTGTGGACCCTCTGTTTAACAGTTACATTGTTATTTCAGAATCAATTATGAGAGTTAATGTCAGAGTTTCAGTTGATGGGTGCTACTGATACATTTCCACCTAAATGTATGTCATGCCAGCAGCAATATAGCAGTATTACCAACATGGTCAAAGAAATAGGGACTGCTACACTCCAATGTTCAGATGCATGTAGAACATGTATGTCCATTTATTCCAGCTGAAGTGTATACAGGAACTATACAAATGGGAACACTGGAGTTTCCACTTAAATATAAGCAGAAACTTCTCAGTGAGAGTGACAGAGCACTGGAACAGGCTGCCCAGTGGGGTTGTGGAGTCTCCTTCTCTGGAGACATTCAAAACCCGCCTGGACACCTTCCTGTGTAATCTCATCTAGGTGTTCCTGCTCCAGCAGGCGGATTGGACTAGATGATCTTTTGAGGTCCCTTCCAATCCCTGACATTCTGTGATTCTGTGAACTGTTAGAGAATGCTGTCATGTGTTGTATTTTAATCAGGGAATATGCACCAGTCATACAACAAAGGTTAACTATAGAAATGTAAGCTCATCTCTAGCCTGGAAGAAATATTCCTGACAGACAAAAATTTCATTAATTTTTTAAAAATTTACATGCTGAGATTTATAAATACGATGAAAAGGCTCAATTTATTTTCAATAGAGGTGATTGTCCATAGAGCTTAGCAATTTATTCATACCTCTGCAAATGTCTATTCAAGGTACTACCATTCAGCTGCTTGCTGGATATAATGCTCCCAGTCCCATATAAGTACAGTTTTCACTTTTAAATTATTGTTTACATAATTTCTCATTATTTCTTCTTTTTAAAGTGCTCTGGTAATTTCTTGCTGTTCAGTCAAATTAATTTTGTATCTTTTAATGTGATTTGTTTCATTTTTGATTCATTATTATCTAGGAGCAAGCATCTGAAAATTTTTTAAAAATCTTCAATAAAGGTGGTTTTGCTGTCTTTTTGAGGATTCCCTTTACTGTTCTTTTCATTAAAAATTCTGGGCTAGACAGAGACCTGCGTACCCACTGTAATGCTGAAATAAAATGTTACTTGAACCTGTGAAAAGGGTAGAAAAAACCAAACAAACACAACTCAGAAACACGAGATTTTTTCTGCTTTATCACCACCTATATATTTTTAATTCTCCTACATTCCTAGGGTAGAAATGTAAATTGTAGGCAAAGGCCAGTAGAATTTCTGGTGGAAATGTCTAAAGCTGACTTCTAGAATCCCTTAAGACAGGGATAAAAGTGGGACCTTTTAAATACACCAAGTACTCACAATAGCTTTATTACTGCATTGCTACTTCACTCTGTAGATTGCATGAAGGCCTGGAGACTAATTTCAGCAACAGCCACAATTTACTAGCTATAGTAGCCCTCAGATGAATAGTTTCTTGTAAAATCAGTGGCAGCTTTATCCTTCTGGAGCACAAATAAATCAGCTCTTATTATTCCACATTCATTTAATCCTGGGACATTAGTCAGCGAGACCTTTCTGCAGCCTAATAAACAGCAGTAGCAGCAGTTTTTCTTTATGAGAGTAGTTGTTCATCCTAAATTAGAGCCGGCATTAGAGGAAGGCAGAAACTTTCACAGCATGATTTAAAGATATATAATATGAGACTATAATAGTGTATGAAAACTGCACCCGTGTGTATAAATATAGAGGGGTTATAATTTTGCTGTATGTGTATTAATTTAGAACATGTGGGTTATTTTATCTGTATGTCCTGAAAATGTGTATTTTGTTGTGGTGAGTAATATCCATGTTATCTGGTTCTTTCCCTGAATTTGGCAGTGACTTCTAAAGTTGTACCTTAGCTAAGTTGTGCAGGTGTAAAAAATGAAAAATGAAGACACTGATTCAAAACGATTATTTCACTGTACATTATTTCCATTTCACAACCCATAACCAAGAAAGCATCTCTGAGTCCATATTTACAAACAATACTTTGCTTTAAAATGTTTGATGGTGTTTGTGAAATGGACAATATCTGGACTTTTGAATGTATGGTCTCTTCTTACATAGTGCTATATATGAAAAAAAAAAGGCTATTTCTCCTTTTAAAAGCTTCTGGTTTGAAATAATTTGACAAATATCTCTCTTTTTTTTTTTTTTTTTTTTTTTTTATGGACATCTTTGTAGGTCTGTGCTATAATTTACAATACAGATAAATAGGGGGTAATGTTTAGGATGAAACACGAAATTTCAGAAATTCAGTTTTCAAGAAAGGAGACCATTTGCCTGAAAGCTGTACAGGGATTCCCAGCCTCTTCAAAGTTTGTACTAGGACTTTCAGGACTTTTCCTGATTGAAAACTGAAGTTTCAGTTAAACTGCTTGGAATGACATACTTGCTTGCATGTTAATTTCAGAGTGAAATTCCAGAGTTGTGGAAGTGAAAACTCTGATGGCGTGGCTCAGGATCACATGGCTTGTGATGAGCTAGTTGAAATTAAGGCTTTTGAAAAGTTTTAGCTTTTAATTTAAAGTTAAGCATCATGGGAGGGCTACAGAGATGCTGCTCACCACTGTAGGAAGGAAATTTGTGTGACCAAACTCAATTAGAGTTGAAGCTGGCCAGTACTGTGAGGGACAATAAAAGGGCTTTTAAAAATATGTTAATGGCAGAAGGTGAGCCAGAAATAACATCAGTCCATTACTTAATGAGCATTGTCACCTCATAAACAGGGAGAAAAACAAAGCTGAAATGCTTAATGCTTTCTTCACCTCAGTTTTCAACACCGAAGATGGACTCCAGGGCCCACAGAGCCCTGAGCTAGAGAACCATGGCTGTGAGAATGATAAACTCCCAATCAACCCCAAACTTGTGAGGGATTTGCTGCTCCAGGTAGATCCCTGTAAGTCAATGGGGCCAGATGGGATTCATCCAAGGGTACTTAAAGAGCTGGCTGATATCACAGCAAGACCTCTCTCCTTGATTTTTCAACACTCCTGGGAATGTGGAGAGGTCCCAGTTGACTGGAAGTTGGCAAGCATTGTCCCACTCTTCAGGAAGGGCAACAAGAATGACCCCAGCAACTACAGGCCTGTCAGCCTCACTTCTCTTTCTGGCAAAGTTTCAGAGAAGATTATTCTGGGAGTTATTGAAAAATACCTGAAAGACAACACAGTCATTGGTCCCAGCCAGCAGAGGTTCATGAGGGGAAAGTCTTGCTTGACCAGCTTCATTTCTTTCTCCGACAAGGTTACCCACCTGGTTGACCAAGGGAAGCCAGTTGATGTGATATTTTTGGATTTCAGTAAAGCCTTCAATATTGTCTCTCACAGTATCTTCCTGGACAAGATGTCCAGCACACAGCTGGATAAACACACAGTGTAGTGAGCGAGCAATTGGCTGATGGGTTGAACTCAAAGAGTTTGAGTAAATGGGGTTGTATCAGGCTCGTGACCAGTCACTAGTGAGGTTCCACAGGGATTTCTCTTAGGGCCAGCATTTTCCAATGTCTTTATAAATGACTTGGATGCAGGACTTGATGGAATAGTAAGTTTTTCAATGACGCAAAACTGGGGGGAGCTGTCGACACTCTTGAGAGCAGAGGGGCCCTGCAGAGGGGTCTGGACAAATTGGAGAACTGGGCAATCACCAACTGCATCAAGTTCAACAAGGAAAGTGCTGGATTTTGCACCAGGGACATGGCAACCCTGACCGTACATACAGACTGGGGGATGAGATGCTGGAGAGCAGCTCTGCAGAGAGGGATCTGGAGGTCCTGGTTGACGGCAAACCGAACATGAGCCAACAGTGTGCCCTGTCAGCCAAGAGGGCCAACCGTGTCCTGGGTGCATTGAGCCCAGCATTGCCAGCTGGGCAGGGAGGTGATTGTCCCACTCTGCTCTGCACTGGTGCAGCCTCACCTGGAGCACTGTGTGCAGTTCTGGGTGCCAGAGCATAAAAAGGATATAGAGCTACTGGAGAGAGTTCAGATGAGGGCTATGAAGTTGGTGAAGGGTTCA
The DNA here is from genome assembly GCF_037038585.1 of Patagioenas fasciata. Taxonomy (NCBI): domain Eukaryota; kingdom Metazoa; phylum Chordata; class Aves; order Columbiformes; family Columbidae; genus Patagioenas; species Patagioenas fasciata. The sequence goes on from NC_092560.1 coordinate 28,452,710, forward strand.
GAGCAGAAGCGGTATAAGAGGCAGCTGAAGTTACTTTGTCTGTTCAGACTGGAGAAGAGGACACTGAGAGGAGACCTCATGGCGGCTACAGCTTCCTCACCAGGGGAGGAGGGGGGGCAGGCACTGATCTCTTCTCTTTGGTGACAGAACCTGAGAGAGTGTCAGGAAGATGTACCAGGGGAGGTTTAGGTTGGAAAATGTTCTTTGCCCAGAGGGTGGTGGAGCACTGGAACAGGCTCCCAAGGGAGGCAGTCACAGTTTCAAGCCTGACAGTGTTCAAGAAGTTTTTAGACAACGCCCTCAGAAACATAGTCTTAATTTAGGAGTTGTCATATGCAGCGACAGGAGTTGGACTCAATGGTCCCTCTGGGTCCCTTCCAACTCAGGACATTCTATGATTCTAATTTTTTCTGGTGAGTGCACTATGTCTATACTACTGCCACGGTATGTAAATTAATGTTATTGTTATTTATTGGATCTGACTAATAGTCCATTACTAAGAATCTTCTGGTTGAAAAATGATGTCTCCTCAAGTACTTACTTTATATCAGTTTGCATCCTTAAGTAGGAAAAATAGAAGACGAGTCTCTGACTGTTTGGAAGTGACTTAAATACGTCATAATTTCATTTGCTTTTAGTTGACAATTTTCATTTCCATTATTATAAGAACTCCCTCTTATGACTGCATAAACATACGTGCACACATATATACGCACACAGAGGAAAGCGAATGCATATACATTTATTAATTCTTATAATTTTATCATCAGCTATAGTCAGAATTTTTATGATAATGGAAGTTATTTACTACTCTTTCATGTTCTCTGTGTAATCTGGATATTTTCTTCTATTTTTTAAATTGGTTTTGTCTGTAGTTCTTAACTTGATTTCATTCTGTTATATTATTGAAGTAAAAAATAGAGACTGAACAGCTAAGCTCTATGATCTTTACTATCTTGTTACTTTGTTGTTTTTTTTTTTTTTTTTTATTGTGAACATCCTTACAGCTTCCTCTGTCTCTTTACATCACTGATACATAATAAAAATGAAAATAAATCTCATATGAACACTGCTTTATGGCTTAATTGTCTCTTTGTGACTGAGTGGCTCTAGAAATCATATAATCGCTGCCAAATATCTGGACGAGTCTTTTAATGAAAATTACAGCTTTCATGCTTGCCAATGGTGCCAGGAAGACAGGGCAGCTGGAGCAAAACCATAATTTAGTACTGTATTTCCACTCACTTCTACCAAACAGAGAGCACATCTAGTGCCTCTGTTTCTATGTGGTTGACATACACTGTGGAAAGATGTTGATATGAAATACCTGCTGTCCAAAATAGGAGCAACTACAAGCTACTACTCTCATACAGTTATTTTTTTCCAGAATGCTTTGTTTCCTTTCACTCACATACAGTGTCAGCCTTGTAACACTCCATAAATATAGATGATATTTTTCTTCATTAATATTCTTTGAATAATCTTGAGTGGATAATGAAAGAATCATCATAAATCTGTTTCTGAGTAAAAACCACCTGAATCCCTGTTTTGGTGCTTATGTTCCTTCTTGCCCTTAAGATCTTTTCCACTTTTTTTCAGAGAGATGTCCCACGTATGTCATGTCTGCAGAATAGGTTATTGACTGGAAGGACAAAACGTATGGCAGAAAACTGAGGGTTTCTTCTCAAGAACATCACTGCTGGGTTTTGCAGAGGTGCTGAGAGAAGAATTCAGCAAACCTGTTCTTCCATGGAGCTGATGTGCCCTATAGGGTAGCATGAACATAGGGTCTTCATGCACTGGCCTGGCTGAACGTTGTTCACTGTTCACAGAAGAGCACAGGTAGCATTGGATACAGAGTGGACCACTTCACACATCCTACTTTGGACTGCTAGGTACAAAAAGTAAGAGAACTCAGCCTTTTTAGGAAACTTAGAAACTTTTCAGTAGCACTCAGACTACTGCAGTCCAAGGCAAAATCCATGCCTGGCTACATTTGACTAATGTACTCAAGCCTTGCTTGTATAAACAGTACACCTGAATTCAAAGAATCTGGTTTGAAATTAATGTGGCTAAGCATATGCATTCTTATGTTCATATCTCCAATATGCCCCTTTAAATTGTCAGCCTAAATTGGTTTGATTGTGTATCATAACATGGGCTACTTAGTGACAAGTGAACTGCTTGCCTGGAGGAGCTGGTCTGCTGAAGAAGAACAGCTGGTGCTTGCTGTGCTTGCTGCTGCAGCAGGAAAGACCAAGAAACAGGTTAGCAGCCGAACGCAGAATTCCGTAATATCTAGGATTGCATCACATGGTTGAAACTAAGTTGTAGCATGGAAGGCATCCCCACATTCTCCTGTACTGTGGGGAATGTCTTTGTACAGTCTACAAAAAATTTGCCCTGCATTTGGTGACTACAAAGCTTTTAAAGATGTGATGCTCTTTACTGAGCTGTAATGCCTAGATCAGAATCTGACATAGACAAAGATTGTCCTTGGTAGGCTGTCTGCACCTTCTCATGCAGCTGGCAGCAACCTGTATTGGAGATGGAAAACTGAGGTAGGTTGACAGGCTGGCCACATATGGGGGATGGATTTCAGTCCACCAATGCAAAAAAGGGGAATTGGAGGAAGCTTTTGATTTTTATTTTTCACTTTCTCTCCAGCTCATTTTGATTCTGTCTGTGGAGAAGAACAGTCTCTTGTGACATTCAGGGTTTAATTTCCAGCATGATATGAGAATTAGTTGCATTCTTCTCCCCATACCAGTGATGAGTTGTTCAGCTCAATGCTTGCATACTGTGCTCAACATTTACCCCCAGGGTCTCAAGTATCAGCGAGGAGAAAAGGCAAGAGATCAGGAGACTTCTCCAGCTTGAGAGATCCCAGGACAGGAGAATGGAAAATGGCAATTATTGCATGTGGTAGAGAGAAAAGCTCAGGACGGAAATAGTAGGGGGATTGCAGTTCAGGATTAAGTCACATTGCCAGAGAGGTATCAGGGAGGCATAACATAATGTGTACTCTCACTTTGCTGGGCTCTAGCTAAGTTGTGACCCCCTGATCCTGTATGTTGGACAAGGGCAAACACACCGACACTATGGTAGATTAAACAAATAAGGTGAACCCAGTTTTCAACATTCATTTGCATATGCATTTCTCACCAGGGAACCCTCTATGGGCAAAGGCTAGTAGCTGATTTGCACACTCAGATTTTGCGTTCATATTCTGCATTGGCTCATCACATGCAAATATATGTATTCAGTTGCATGCACCCAGGTTTGGAAATCATTCCTCTGGTTTCAAGGAAGAAAAAGACAGAATAATAATCACTCGCTGCCACGTCCCCCCTCCCTCCCCTAGCCTATTGTCAACAAATTTCAATTCATCACTGTTGATTTTGCTGAAACCTACTTTGGAACGTTACAGCTGGGATTGATGTTATCCAATGCCATTTTTATCAGGGTTTCACTGTGCAATACAGAGTATTCAGGGGAGTCACTGCAGGCTGCTGGTGCCCATGATTGCCTCTGACATGTACAGCTGAAAGGACTCTTATTCCAAGAATGATCTTCTTTTTTAGACTGTATTGAGTTGGGACTGATTTTGATAGCCAGTTTCAGTCAAGAATCATAAAGTTATTGCACATTTAAGACCGTCAGTATGAGAATCATTCTCTGTCTCTATCTCCCTCCCCCTCTCACCATTCTTTCCCCTCTCTTTCTCTCTCATCATTTCACAGGACTGCAAGGTTACAGAAAGGTCTAATCAATTGTCAAACTCTCCTTTATCTCTGAGAAGGTGGTAAAAAAATCTAACTGCCCTGCTGTAGGGGGTTCTTCTGACTACACAGCACCCTTTTTCACATACAATGCTACCATGATTAATGTCCTCCCACCTCAGACCTTGTTAAAACCTGTTCTTTAAAGCAGGCTGGTGCACCACAGTGAGAGCAAGAGCAAGGTTGCATAAATCAACGTGTTCTCACAGCCCCCAGGATATCCATTATAGATGCCAGCTGGATGACTGGAAGATAGAGAAAAATGAATATTGTATCCTGTGGCCTTTTGCCTCTAATGACCACTTTTCAACATTTTTGAAGGCATGATTAAATTTTGATAACTGGGGAAGTCACTCTGAGCAGGCTGAAATAGAGATAAATTGACTGAGGGTCTGACATCCCAGTGGAGAGCAGGCAACTAATTAGTGTGTGAATCGCACTCTGAAAGAGATGTAAAAGGGAGGCTGGTTTAATCAGAGGAGCTGCTGAGGTACAGGAATAGTCAGGGATAATTGCGGCCTAGGTAGAAATCACAGGCTCAATAAGCAGCTTTTTCTGTCCGCTTGATTGGCAGCCGCTGACCTAGTGTCCAAAACCTTTGAACTCTTACAACAGTAACAGCCTTGTCAAGGCAATATGCTTGCAGCTTTCTATGACCAGTTATTTCAGCTCTGGAGCTGGGACACCCAATTTGAAAGGGCACTTTGCTCCTCTGCTGCAGTGGAAGCTGGGCGGAACAGCCTCATTATTTTTGATGACTTTACTTTTGAACCCTTTATCTCCCCCTCAACCCTCTTCCCCAATGCACTCCACACACTGCATACGTACCCACTCCCTGGGGACCTTGCTGTACGGATGAAGTGTCAGATCAATTTAGCAGTTGATTGCAGCCCGGGAAATCAGGGCAGGGGGAAGGACAAACCCCCACCATGCTGTGTAACACTGTGGTTTTATTGCAGGAGCAGAGCTTCTTTGATGCCTGAACTGATGATGCTGTTGGACATACAAACCACGAGCATATCTGGAGTTGTTTTTGCTGGGTTTAGAGGAATTAGAGACAAGATATTTAATCCCTTTAATGAGTGGCTGGGATAACACCTCTTTTAGTTGGAAATGGATTGTCCACCTGTGCAAGGGATGACTAAGATAACATCTTTGCCTTAATGTTTACTTAGCATACACACATAGCATTTTGTTTGTGGTATCAAGAATGTTCTGACTTAAACTGGTGTTTAGGGGAATAATAATAATCCCCTAAAGCTGCAGTAGCAGGTGAAGCAGAATTATTATTATTATTATTATTTTCTTTTTTTGGGGGGGGAGGGAGGATAGCTGAAGAGAGAGCAAGAAGATCGGGCAGAAAGCTTGCTGTTTTATCCCATTTGGTAATGTGAATTTGTGCTGCTCTGAATTATTTTTTTTTTTTTGCCTGGGGCAGACTAGTTTATCTTTTTAAACTGATTAGTCCCCCTGGGTCTTGTATTATACCAAGGACCAGGATACCTGATGTGACTGGGTTTTGATGTGACAGTGTACTATTTCTGCAAAGCCTTCAGCTAGGATTTTCAAAAACATGATTTTTCACATGAAAATGAGTGCCGGTTGTAACTCAGTCTACATAATTAGGCACCTGCTGTATATTAATACTTTATTAGTAGGTGGTTTAGTCTAGTGGTAGCTTGGGGCATGGCTACCTGAAGAAGGTAAGCTCAGCCACTGTTTCACAATGTGCTGGCTACTCCACAGTCCTTGCCTGTCGCCATGCCCTTACCTGCGGTACCTGACTGGTATCATGTTTATTTTCACAAAAATCTCCAGCAAGCAGTATGCAAGCTGTGAAGGCAGGACCGCTCCTTACCCTTCAGGGCTGTGATTGTGTCCTTCTTGTAATTTCTTTCTGAAAGGAAGAGGGTTTCTTTATCAAACATATGCAAACTTGGGGCCCACTTATAGGCCACTAGTGTAGGTCCCCAAAATAGAAACTTTTCAACTTCCATGACTTTATCTGTTTGCTCTGGATTTACATATTGGGAGGAACAAAAAGATCTATTTCCCCAATTATTCTTATAATCTAGAGTGGAAACTTAGAGGTCCTTATCAGAAATATGTGACTGTAATACAGTCCCTGAGATGTCACAAAATGCTTAAGGAGATCAGGAGAAACATGATGTATGTTTAATTTTGCATTGCCAAGGCATACAAGTGTTTTACTGAACCAAAGCATTCAGAGTTTTGGCTTCCTTGGTCACTACTATTAATATCACTAGTGATTAAAACAAATAAGGAAAACAAGGTATAGAAAAGTTAAACATTTTGTCTAAGGCCACGCAAAAGGTCAGACGTAATGCAAAACTTTATGGCCTAAATGTTGTCTTCCTTTCATGAACTGTTTAGGGATATTAAGAAGAATTTGTGAAATCTTCAAACTGTAACTAGACAGAAAGGAAAGAATTTGACTGCTGTGCTTATTAAACATGAGGTTTTTCCTAAAAGTCATCTCATGACTCCTTGCTGACCTGTAGTAAAGTAGTGACAGTGTCAGAAATACAGAAATCTTGTATAAATATTGCTCACAAACAAACTAAGAATTAAAAGGTGATCTATACAGCTGAGGCAACTTAAAACCAGATGATTCTGGTGATGCATCCCTGTGTATGTTCCTGGTTGAGGATGAGAAATGTATTCGAACAGACCTCTACCTACAGCAATGATGATTACATGGGGAGATGTAATGTAAGACGCAGAGCCACTTACAACTGTGTTAATATCAGTGGAAGATAATAAAAAATAAAGGTTTCAATTAGTGAACTTGCTTTTTCTACCAGTTTTTCCCTACATGATTTCTGACTTTGGTGTCAGATAGTGTGGCGAAATGGTTCTGAAGGTATAAGCAATAAAAACAGACACAATAAATTCGTATAGGCCAGGCAACTGTGATGACTTAATTGCTACTTTAGTGAAAAGGCTGCAGCCATTATGTTAAATTATTAAAAATAACACCCATTGTAATTTATCAGAATTTTAGCCATTACTGCATTAAAAAGAAAAAAGTATCAGCAATTTTGAGATTACAATGTTTAGCATAGTAAAAGTCAGCAGAGGTAGTTTGCCGTACAATGGTGGTAGAAATAGGAGTGCGTTATCTATGTCAGCTTTACCATTTCTTACAGCTTTAGCTCTTGTGGCTGGAAGACTTAGAAGAAATACACCATTTGTGCCCATTTAAGAGGAAAAGGGAGGGATTGTCATGGTGAGGGATGAGGCTTTGAGAGGAGGAACTGCAGTTTCCACTCTCACACGTTGTTCTGTTTGTTAGGTTTTTTTTTCTTTTCATGCACAACAGTTATGTGAAGGTTAATTCCCTGTGAAGGCAGAGCCAGTTGCTCATTTGCCAAGCAAGATAACTGCAAACTGAAGCCTTGTCAGGATGTGGGAGATCTCTGCCTGTGTGTTTATATCTTTAAGACCTTGTCTACCCAGACTCTGAAAGTAGCAGCCTTTACTAATAAGGTGGTCTTTCAGAAAGGAACTCTTATGGTGAAGGAATCATATCTTGCCATTTATGAGTATCTCGGTATTTCGGATATTGCAGGTAAGTTTTCTGAGATGCACCACATAGACACAGATGAGTCCTGAGAGATGTTCAGCAGAGGAGGAAGAACCTATTTGATCCTGATTTGTATTGCTCTGGAACCTCTGATTTGACTAACTGAAATGTTTTCATGTGTGAAATGAGAGCAATTAGAGCTGTCAGTTTTCCAGTGCTCCTATGGCCAGCATCACCTGAGGAACTCACTCCTTTTGCTTTTAGGCAGAGCCTGAGATTCTTGAATAACCACACAAGCCTATGAACTGAGGCATGCAGAAAACTGCCGAAGATGGAAAGACTGAGGAAAGAAAATGCCAGAGTTGTCAGAGTCAGTTGTGCAAAGAGCCTTAAACATTCATTTCACTATGTGTACCAGTGATGATGCAAGTACCTCACAATCTCCTTACTCATGCTTTAAGAAAGGACAGGGAAGCAGAATAAGTAGGAAAAAAGCCATGACAGAAAATGGCATTGCTATCTGGGACTTTGGCAATTCTGTAAAGCGGGAATTCAAAACAAAATACTTCAGTGACTATATCTGCTTTGTCGAGATATGTGTTTCTACAGTGTATATATTTACATACATGCATGTATATAAACATGTGTTTCAGTACATGTGCATCTTCATGCAGAGATACATAATTGAAGCAATTAATTTCATTTAATAGCAGTCTGTAAAAATGTTGTGCCTTAAATGGCTGATTGTAAAGCCTGTCATAATGGCAATTCAATTAAATGATACTGTGTTATTATTCCTCACCCTATGTGCAAAATCTAGTGAAAACATTACTGAAATTGTGAAAAACAATTTTAAACATCAGCAGAAAGGAGTGTTTGATTAGAATCCAAAAAATGCCTTTCAAAACCTCTAGCAGGTAAATTAAGAATGTTAACATATACACACCTGTTATATAAATGTGACGTAAGAAGTTCGGACTACCTGTGCACCTTTAAAAATACCATAATACACATTCAAACACTAAGATAATTGGGACATATGTTTATTAAAAAAAAATTATAAAGAGCTTCAATTATTACAGTTTTTGATATCTCTTTTGCAAACACCTAAAAACCATCTGAGAGTGGTCCTATTCCTCACTTCTGTATTAAAGAGAATGTTGAAAAGCATCTTTCTTTCCCTCCATACTGAATCATAAATCAGAATTTTTTCTTAAGTGCAGCTTGTGCTATAATTTTTTGCAGTTTTGAATCCTGTTTTTTTTGAGATTTACAGCTGCCGCGGTCTCCAAACTGTATTTTCTTAATTTAATGAGTTAACTCTTCTGTGTGATAGACCAACACATTTTTTACAAATGTAATGCACAGTCACTGGGAGAAAAAATAGAAGATCTCTTTTAAAAGGCTACAAGGATGAAGATAATTACAGAGCAGAGTTCTTCAACATTTTTCACTGAGTTGCATAGTAGTTGGAAAACACAGGCCTAGAGCACAGAGAAAAATGGTGTTGGAAATGTTATTCTGAGGCAGAAATAACAATAATTGACACACACAAAAAAGAAAGAGGTGATCCAATACATTTCTATAACATCTCTAGTAGTTGAGAATTGCCCAGACAAATGATCAAAAAGAAATGATCACTCTTGGGATGTTAAGTGATATACTCACATTCACATACACATTCAATAAATATTCAATAAGCAACTCTATCCTTACAATATTTAAAGTTAACAAACTTGCCTGTAGCTTTTAAACTAAAAATCAGTGTTGGTAACCTGACTGCTGATGTTGATTTATACTCAAGGAATTATGTAGGCCCCTCTGCATCTTTGAAGCACAGGGCTATGGCAGTCAGATTAGGTTTTTAGTTTGGAAATGCAGCTGAGCTGAAGTATGCTGGTTGAAGAGTTGAATGGTGACTTACCTCAGTGAACTATAGGGCCATGTGGTGGGCTGACCTTGACTGTACATCAGGTGCCCATCAAAGCTACTCTAGCACTTCCCTCCTCACCGGGCAAAGGGAGAGAACATATAATGAAAGGCTCATGGGCCAAGATAAGGACAGGGAGGGATCACTCACCAATCACCATCATGGGCAAAACAGATTTGACTTGGGGAAAATTAAATTAATTTACTACCAGTCAAACCAGAGTAGGATAATAAGAAATAAAAAAAAAATTTTGAAATGCTTTCCCCCACCCTTTTTTCTCACTCCTGATTTCTCCACTTTCTCCCTCCAAATGGGGGAGGGATGGGGAATGGTTGTTGTGGTCAGTTCATCACACGTTGTCTCTGCCATTCCTTCCTCCTCACTCTCTTGCCCTGCTCCAGCATGTTGTTCCTCTGATAGGAGACAGTCCTCTACGAACTTCTCTGACATGGGTCCCCTCCATGGGGTGCAGTCCTTCAGGAACTCACTGCTCCAGTGTGGGTCCCTCACAGGGCCACAAGTCCTGCCAGCAGACCTGCTCCAGTTCTTACAGACATCACCTAGCTCAGGTCATGTCTTTCAAATTAATACCCTTCAAAATAACGATTCACTTCCAAAATTTCAAATGTTATCCTGCATGCTCATTTTGTCCCACTTGTCTTATGCAAATAATTATTCACAGGTACTCTACAGAGTCATTGTGAAGACATCTTAAATATTATCATTTTATCAGCACACCTGTTAGAAAGTAAGATCCCAACAACACAGTAACTTTTTTTTTTCTTTAATTTTTAATTTGGACATCATGACACTAGAGCTTGTTATCCTACTGTCAGAATATTAATCTTTGAGTGACCTTTACGAGTAATTTATTTGCCTTTAACTCCTTATTTTAGTATTGACAGAAGTGGTTGCCAGCAAAACTACCCTGTACCTTAAAATGCTTTGTGAGGAAATGTCAGAGAAGTTTTCCAGGCTAAAAGAACATCTTCTCACTTTGTTATGGAATTATTTTTTCATTTCTCATGTGGCTAAACTGGGTAGGTTTTGGTATTTTCTATACTGTGAATTTCTTACCATATTAAGTAAATTAGGCCTAAGTTACAAATATATGGGGAATTTTATAGACTTACATATCAAGATTTTACACTGAAACCCCAAGAAAAATAATTAGTGGACTTTTCTTGCCCTTGGAAATGTGGCGGGGCTCAGCTGAAGAGAATTATGCTGTTAAGAAAGGGACTATGAGAAGAGCTTTAATTCTTGCTACTATCATGTTTCTGTGTTGACCTGAAGTGGAGGGAAGGAGAAAGGAATCTGGTTGTGAAAAGTTCTTTCGACTCCATTTAGTGGGCCGTTACTTCTTGTAATATTAGCTTTCCTTAGGAAACAGGCAGATTTATGATAGTGCAATGTCAGTATTCTTAGATCTAAAAGTTGAATAAAGATAGTTTTAGGCAATTATAATAAAATTCAGAAAGTAGAAAGGAAGATCAAATACCTATGATGCAAGCCAGGAGAAAACTGGGGTTTATGAAAATAATATAAAAGTACAGAATGGTGAAGGAACAGGAAATCTCTTTATTTCTAGGGCTGGTAAATTGAGGTGACATAATTAAACATTATGGTTGTCAAGGGGGACAGCAAGTTGTATTACTTTGGGCATGGAGCTGCCAGTGGCTATGGCTGGTAGCCCTACCCCTTTTTGGATTGCCAGGGAGTCATTTTAATATATATGAAGTTATAAATAGAGAGGTACAATCAGATTTTGTACATTTCCAGTCATTTGTGTGTGTATTAATATTTCTACTAGAGAAATGCTGGGGGACAGAGGTCCATGCTGCAAGACTGCTAATCAACCAGTGCTCATTAGTTCATTATGCAGGTGCATAATTTGACAAGCAATATTGGGAGATGAAATGGGTTATTAAAAATATTACTGGCTGCACTCAAAATGCCTTCTGAATTTTTTGAGGCATATCTTGGTACTTGGGGAGGAAAAGATGATTGGACTTGTCTATCTGTGCCTGCATTGCCGCTTCAGCTAGGGACGAACGAAGAAGTTTAGGCAGTATCACAGCTCAGCGCTGTAGTGGAGAAAATAGACAGAAGAAGATGAGAGCCCTTCTGCAAATAGTTTCCTTGTTGCCAGCTGTTCCAAAAGGAAGAAAATGAAGAAAGTAAAATGGTGTTCCTTCTAAAAATCCATTTGTCTCATGTTTTCTCAGAAAATAAGACAAAGTATTTTCATACAACTTGGAAGTACTCATCTCTGAGTGGGGAGCCATAGCACAAGATAGAAATATAGCCAATATAATTGACTTCCTATTTTCAAGTGCCAGGTAACTGTTGAGCTGTTTTAATGATTCCTTAATGCATTTTGAATATGATCACTGTTAGTGCAGGATTTTATTGTGCTCACCTTGTGAAACGTTCATGACTTGCTCCTAAAATAACTTCATGTTTTACACAGAGTTTTGTGGCAGCTTATTCACAGTGTCTGGCTTCCTTCTGAGTACAAGCTAGGTGAAAATTACATTACCTGAAATTTCAATATTCAATTAACTGTTCTGGGGTAAGAAATATTTTATTGTTGTCGAGAATGAGGTTCACATAGATGAAGTTATTTAATTATTAAAAATCAGACTGTCATGAAGCCAAACATTGCACATGGGTTTCTACCTTGGAATCCTTTGCAAAGTTTTTAGGAAAAATCCCTTCTTATACCCTTTTTTTTTTTTTGTGAGTTTTAGGTTACTAACGGAATGTAAGGCAGTGGGCCATCTCCACCATATGCCATTATAAAAGACAGAAGACAGCAAATATTCAGGGTGAACAAGGAGAGCATTTGAGGCATATAATGGCCATCAGCCTGCTGTCTCCTGGCAGATACATCTGAATGCTGTGTGTACTGTGGTAAGAAGCTGCAGTGGCACATACAATCTGAAAATATAACCAACAATCCTGAACTGACTGCTGCTGCTATCTCCTTTCATGTTTTGTTTTGTTTTGTTTTGTATTGTTTTGTTTTGTTTTGTTTTGTTTCCTAATGCTGGAACTGTATCTGCTTTTCTTGGCATTCTGCTTTTCCCTCCATCTTGTTTCTTTATTTTTTTGCAGGATGTAGAGATGGAAAAGAAGGACTGGGTCATCTGATCTTAGCTTTGCTATCATCAGGCTCTAAATATTTCTTCTACAGGAGTGTGGATATTGCAATTCACAAAAATAGGTTGGAGAAGTGAAAGAAGTAGTAAAACATCTATTTTCAGTTGCAGACTCTATTTCTTTTGCTAAAAATGTCAAATATGACAACAGCTTTTTTCTATTTCTGCTATTTTGCTATCATATTTTCTCTTTACTTTTGAAGAGAAACTATCACCAACAAAAGGGGAGAAGACAGCAGGAAAAGGAGACTCAGAATGTTATACCTCTATTGAGAAAACAAAGCAAAGCAATCCCTACTAAGAGCCTTTACTGACTGCCACCGTTGATAAGAGAATAAGTAAACTCTGCCAGCATCAGTTACAGCTAAGGTGGTCAAAAGGGCAGGAAGCTATTGGAGAAAGGGGGGTAGCTGGTGTGACCATGTCTAATGCACTACATACAATATAATTATGGACAAAAAACCGTAACAGTAGAATGGAAAAGAGTATGTGTAATCTAAATGTGCCCATGGCTGCACATGGTCAGTATATGAGAATATTCTCAGTCATAATAAGCATCTATGCCATCCGATAAGTGCTCCAGGAAGTTAGCAGCAAACACTCCCAAGGATGTTGGCCTGTATATTGAGTAAACATGAAGATAGATCATCCCTTATTGCTTTACTGCTTGCTAAGGGAAGTGGTTCTAGTGTGAGTATGAAACCTGATCGTGAGACAAGCTTTGGAAAAATCCCCACTTTTGACACTTACATACCTTGTCTCTTATCAACTAGCAAGTGTCATTTGGAGACTCCTTGCGAGTCCCAAAATGACAACAGCAATGTTAACAATGCTACTCCCTGGAAATATCATTGCAGAATCAAGTCATCAATAGTTAAGCAGGATTGCTTTCACACAGCTGCGCACAGGCAGAGGTGGACAGGGAGACAAATTCTGTCAATGGTCTTGAACACTGTGTGAAAGCAGCTGCTGCATCTTTCTTCTCAATACACACATTTAACCTCTGAGCTCCAGATGCCTTGATATAGCAATATATAACATACATATGTGTAATTGTTGTGGTTTAGCCTGAGCTAGCAATACAACCACAATAGCTGCTCACTCAGCTCCCACCCCACCCTCCCCAAACAGGGGAGACAATTGAAAGGGAAGGGAGAAACTTGGATTGAGATAAACACAGTTTAATAAAATAACAAAATACTAAGATGCTACTAATGAATATATCCATAAAATAGAAATAGAATATAAAGGAAAAGATAATCAAGGCAATTCCTCACATACTCCATCCACACTGGGCAGCCAGTCCCAGGAAGAAGTACTTGGCCACAAACAGCTGATCCCAAAGAGAGAAAAGAGGAAAAAGGCAGAAAGGCTCAGAGGCCTCTACAAAACAGCAGGATGGCAAAAAGGCCAAATGAAATGCCCCGAACAGAACTCCCCCAGCTCTGACAAAGAGAGCAAAGAGAAGAGAATGCGCAAGATAGTGACTGGAAGATCCAGACTCTTCCTAAATATGAAGCATGATGCTAACGGGACAGAATACTCTTATTGATCAGTCTGGATGTCAGTCAAGCTCTGCCCCATCCATGCACCCCTTCCTCACTGCCTCACATCTGTGGGCAGAGTGCTCAGAATGTCCTTGGTTCTCAGACCAGAGCAATTGAAAACACTAACTCTGTGCTGGGTAATATCTCTTGTTCCCAAACTGAGTCCAAATAATGAGCATGATAGCTATGAAAAAGAAAGGTTTCTAACTGCATGAAGAAAATTAACTCATTTTCAGTCAAACCAGCACAGTTATACATATATATAAATATTCATAAAGAACAACGCAACGCCTTTGGGAATGAGAGTCCTATGTAACCATTGCCTATTTACAAAGTAGGGAGAAGTTTGTAAAAAGCACCCCTTACCTAATGAAAGCAACCTACAAGTTATTTTACTTGAATAATACATCAAACTCTGAGACCAAATTAATGCTGGTTATCCATGTGGATGATTCCCAGGTTGATGAAACCCTGTGAATTCTGGGATGTGCAGTCTCTATAGTGCTTGCCATGACTATTGCAATATTAATAGGAAAATGAAAGTAGAATTTTCTGCTCAAAACTCATCAAAGGCAAAGGAGCAAAGAGAGCAACTTCAGAGAATGCTGGTTCTCTGGGTGTCATGTGTTTGCTTACATTGACGTTTGTGTTTACCTGTTTACTCATATAGACTATCTTACGTTCATGGGCAGAACATTCTGTGGAATGGGAAATTGCCACTCCATCGCTCTTCATGGACTCTGGTTTCTGTAAGGACTGCCAATTCTGAATAGGTAAATCAAGTTTTTGACTAAAATAGAAGATTTTTGTCCAGATCTTTTCCGGTCTGAGCTAGTGTCTGATGGATCTCCCAGTGAAACTCCATATGTGCTAACCTGCTGCCTCCTGTGGGTATCTGTGAAGCAGAATCTGCACAGTGGGTCATTCCACATAGGATTTTGACATCTCTTCAGCATGATTTAAACTATTGTCGACTCAAATCCATTGGTACTGAGGTTTCCAGTGTCCTTCCAGAGCTCCTCATAAAAATGGACAGTGATGGGTGAGCGCTTAGGCACTGTGGAAGTTGCCACAATAAAGCTTTCTGGGACCAAGAGTCTCCATGTCTACCCTTGGCCTTTGGTGGATCCACTTAGATCCATGTAGCTTGGTTTTCATTATCTCCCTATCATTTTTTTCTGGCTAGAAATTAATATTTTTGCCTAACAGAAGGGTCAGGAATGATTTGGCTTGCAGATGAGTTTCTCAAGAAGCAATGTCGTGTTAATTGATCAGATCTTCAGACTGCATATAAATGATCTTTGAATGGCCAGTTACTTTAACTTGTTTAATAAACATCTGGCCCTTTTCTAAAACACTGGAAACATAAGGGTATTTTCAGTGGGACAATGAAGATCTGACTGTGTGAGGTGCTTCCCTGTTATCAAGCTATCCAAGACTGCATAGCTTTTGCAATCACAAAATTACAGAATATATGATGTCATCTCGTCTGATGTCCTGCTCAAAGCAAAACCAACCTCAAAGTCAGTACAGGTTGTTCCAGTTGTCCAGTGTAATTTGAAGTGTCTCAAAAAATATTCCTCAGCTCTTTTGAGTAACCTACTCTGATGTTTGACCACCATCAGTTTAACGTAAGATTAAGTAAGATTTAAGTAAGATTTCTTGAATCTGATCAGATTTTCCCTTGATGCAGCCTTTGTCTGTGGCTTCTTATCCTTTCACTGTGTACCTCTGAGAAGAATCTGGCTCTGTCAAAGTAGTCAAAGTCATCAGTTAACTCCTCTCTCCCTAAGCTGTCTCTCCCTTCTTCATTCGGGCTGAAGGAACATAATATATAATTATGTTGCTTCTGGTCTGCATCAAAGTTTGTAAGAAAGAGGTGAATTCAGTCTTTGCTGATTCTTCTCCTTTGCCTCATTTTAACCTATACAATAATGCTGCTGACAATTCAAGCTGGTTGGATTGAATCTTTATTACTGTGCCAGCTTCCTTACTGTTAGATGAAACCATGTAAGCCCTGTATCTCTAGACAAGTGTCATTCATTTCCAGTCCTTGTGTACAGGTGGGTGTCTTTCTCTGCAACTGTCATTCTGTGTACCTATCTTCATTATGGAATGATAGGAAAAGTGTGCTCATTTGCATGAATGAAGCAAGTGGAAGGTATGCAGTAACTATGTGGAATCTGATACGGTCACAAAATTACTAATTATTTTTGCTTCTGAAAGTAAGATAGTTTCATGCTGAACTACCTAGATGCCTTAGCAGTTCACTCATGTCTCAAAGTATATTCAATTAATTCATTTAAAAAAATATCCTTAAAAGGTTTTCTAATACACTCTGTTTTAACCACACATCTTCAGAACTATTATGTAATGATTAACTCAGTTTATTTTCTCACCAGTGTTACCATATTTGCTAAGCATAAAGGAAAAACAAATTATAAATCCTGTGTTATTTTTCATGGAGAATTAGGATTAGCCGGACACAAAAAATACATACCAGAGTTTCATTTCTTACTTTTCATCACTGCCATCAGAATCTTTCTAGCATCCCTAATCACAAAGGAAAATTCGAAAGTGCAACGCTAATTTAGTACACCTCCAGTTCTGCATGTTTCTAGCCCATTTCTTCAAGGAAATATATGGCACTTTCCATAATGGTTTGTCTTCTGAAATAAGTGGGGATGGGAACATGAAGCTCCAGTGGCCCTCATTCAGTTTGAAAATTACTAAAAAATATGTTATGATTCTGCAGACAAGCATAAGAAAGAGCCCTAGCAGCTACAGATGAGATGTTCCTCACAAAGTACTCTCTACCCTGACTTTCCCTGCCCTGCGCCCGTGGCTCCCCACCCTGCCCCCATGGAAAAATTGATAGAAATAAAGAGTGAAACTCAAAGAAGGTTTGGTCACTTAAACAAACCTCACTGACATATTCAGGTATTATATAGTGTTACTGTCTTTTAAAAATATGCCTTTTTTTTTTTTTTTTACTGTGGCAGCTGTCTAATTAATTAAATTAACTTATCCCACCTTTGCTGGTTTTTTTTGTGTCTCTGGTACAAAGTAGCTAAACTGAGTAAAATGCTTCTACTCACATTAATTTTACATTTTGAAACAAAATAATACGACCTGTTGCTCATCTCCATGAAGTTCACTGTAGCTGAATAGCAACACCACAAAATTCTTAATAAAACCTGGTACTCTTTTTGCCGACTCCTGCAGCTTTCTTGCACACCCACCTTTTGGAGAAAGAATTGTTTGTCCTTGTGTAGGGCATGGTAAGACTGAGGCTCAGCAGCAAGTGTCTTTCCTCAGAAGCAATGTTGCTGCTATGTGAAACGGAGCCACTACAGCCACCAATGCTGCAACTTTTCTATGGGCAGTGAGTTTCAAAAGCTATCAATCCAGGCACTTTAGTGAGCTTTGAACAAGAGAGGGAGAAGAAGAAAGGCAGAAACAGGGAAAAGACACAAGGCCTTATGGCATGTCAAAAGACTGTTGATTAGCAGATATACAGGCAAGGTGGTGTCACAGTGAAGGAAAAAATCCATTTTCTGATATACAGTGCAAATCACAGCCTCCCAATAATTTGAAAAACAGACTAATATGACTAACACAATGTCAGCTTCCGTATTTCCTTCTTTATCCAACCCTTCCTATCTGTTCATATCTCAGAGGCCAAATAAATACAAATCCGAAATGGCCTGGCTGAGAAAGTGGGAATCCTCCCATTTTGCTGACGGGAAATTCAGCTCCCCCTAAGGTTGTAGAATTCCTTCTGGCTGCTAAAAGTACCCTCATAGTGCAACAACTTCTGCCACTATGAAACACAAAGCTGGCACAATTACAAGACATAGATTGAGATGTTTCAATAGCTTCAGTCACCCATAAGGACAAGCAAAAACCTAGGACACAAGCCTCTTGCAGAAAACACCCTTTCTTTTGATTGAATGCCTTTTGAAATTGCCCTCATTATCGTGCAAGGTAACATGGAATGGGGTTGCCTCTTAAAGTGACCCTGTTAGAGATTTCCACTTGTGAGAAAATCCATTCAAAAGTGGAGGCTGGATTAAACTGTATAGCAGGTCAAATGGCACTAGTTAAAGAAATGAAGAGAGGTGCTTCAGTCCAATGATTCTCTGGGAAGTTAAGCAACAATAACAAAGCCCATGAATACAAATGCACAAAGATCAGAGAAATGAAAAACTGCCAGAGGCTGGTGAGAAAGATCTCCAAGCACTTCCACCTTCTAGGTTCCACTGAACAGAAGCAGCTCTTCAGTCCTGGGAAGAATGATGAAACTTCAGAAAATAAACATGCTGTGTGTTCCAGAAACACCTAGATGAAGAACTTTACTGAGTTGCTCTCATCTGGGATGTCCTTAGATTATTCTGCTTTTGTCAAGGCTATCCTGCATCCTAGAAGTACAGCTTTTGAGTCCTTTATCAACAGTAAGGTCTGACTGGTATAGCAGAGGGGTTCAGAAGAAGGCCTGCTCTCTCTGTTCTGTTAAAGCCCAGTGCAAAACTTACCTTATTTTATGGACAAGAAAAAGATAGATGAAGACAACACAAGGCTCTAGCATTATTGACTCTAATCACCCATGAATAGATAGTTATTTTGGTGTGCCTCCTCACTCTGCAGAGATCAGTGGGTTCAACAATCAGCTTTCTTTAAATACAAGGCAGTTGTCCTCGTTGACCTATGATGAGGACAAAGCACAGTGCAAAAGCTATTTGCAGTAGTTTGGTCAAAATGTATGGGAAATGCACTGGTTTGAAATTGGTTTATTTTCTGGGGTTTCCTGTGATGACTTTCTGCTCATCGTTTTTCATTTCAGAGTATGAGGACCAATCAGTCAGCTATGTGCTTTTCCTTTTTGCTGAACAGTACTTGGAAGTCAACACTCACCGCAGGTTACAGAATGAAACAAAAAATGGAAACTGTATGCTGCAGGTTATTTACAGATTGCTGCTGAGCAAATTTAATCACAGACCTCTGTAACTCTATCATCATTTCCCCTGATGAGAACATCACAGACTCAGATTTTGTAAAGGAGGGGAAAAATAGACATAATCCATGTATAACAGTAACAGCCAATTCTGCTGTGATGGGAAGAGGCACTGTATTAGGGCCAATACATTAGACCAACTTTTGCATTGCAGCTGGGACTCTTAATGGCTATTAAAATTCCCCTGGCATTTATTTCCCTGAAAAGGTAACTGAGCCCCTCAAAGAAGCTTTCATTTATAGCCCTATTGAGAAAGCATGATGCATCATAATCATCTTGCTTAAGTTGCCTCCTTACAAATTCTTCCCATGTAACAAATGTTTGAAGTACAGTAATACATATATCGGAGTTCAGTGCAAATCCCAGGTAACTCATGTGTGTTGTAGATCATAAGGAGGTTTCCAATTATGATAATCAGTTATCTGGGAGGTTTAGTGTATCTCCTCTCCTTTTAAACCTGATTTTACCTCCAGGATTGCATAAGAAACATCTGTTATTCCATCTATCATAATTTCTTTCTAACCAACAGAAGTGAAGTAATAATTGCCAGAAAAGCTGGAAAACAAACATTATATACCAGAGGAATGATTGCAGCCTGCAGTTTGAGGTGATCAGGGTCCTGGTGAATGTGTGTATCATTGTCAGTTTGCTGGTGTAATAATGCACTAAAGTAATTGGAAACCTGTTCCTTCTTTCTTGCTCATATCACCCAGTCTGTTTTTGCTTTGATCTTCCAGTTAAAACTGAACAGTGGCTTTTGGCAATAAACTTCCTAATTGTAATTCTCTTTTGTGCTCTGCTCTCATAGTATATAATCTTTTGAAACCCTCTACTGTTCCTCTGTGTGTTGGGTTTGCATGGCAAAGTTTTCATTGTAGGGGAGTTACAGGTGTGGCTTCTGTGAGAAGATGCCAGAAGCTTCCTCCATCTCGACAGAACCAATGACAGCCGGCTCCAAGATGGACCCACCACTGACCAAGGCTGACCATATCTTGACAGTGGTACCACATCTGTGATAACACATTTAAGAAGAAAAAAAAACCAAACACAATGACCCCGCTATGCAACAGCAGCCAGAAGAGACGAGTGAGAATGTGTGAAACAGCTTTGCAGACAGTGAGGTCAGTGGAGGAGTAGTGCAGGAGGCGTTCCAGCAGCTGGACCAGAGGTTCCCCTGCAGCCCGTGGTGCAGACCATGGTGAGGCCGGCTGTCCCCTGCAGCCCATGGAGGTCCATGGGGGAGCAGAGACCCACCTGCAGCCCAGGAAGGACCTCACACCAGAGCAGGCGGATGTGCCCAAATGAGGCTGTGACCTCATGGGAAGCTCATACTGAAGCAGGCTCCTGGTGGAACTTGTGATCCCATGGGAGACCCAGGCTGGAACAATGTGTTCCTGAAGGACTGCACACTGCAGAAGGGAACTGTAGCCCATGGGAAGGACCCATTTTGGAGGAGTTTGTGGAAAACTCTCTCCCATGGGAGGACCCCATACTGAAGCAGGGGAGGAGTGTGGGGAGGAAGGAGCAGCAGAGACAACATGCGATTAACTGACTGCAAACCCATTCCCTGCTCCTCTGTGCCAGTCAGGGGGAGGAGGTGGAGAAATTGGAACTGAATTTAAGTCTGGGAAGAAGGGAGGTGTGGGATAAAGGTGTTGTTTTAAGATTTAGTTTTTATTTCTCATTACCCTACTCTTATTTGATTTGGAACAAATTAAATTAATTTCCTCAAGTCAAGCTTGTTTTGACCATGACAGGAACTGCTGAGTGATCCCTTCCTGTCCTTTTCTGGACCCACAAGCCTTTCATTGTGTTTTTCTCTCCCCTGTCCAGCTGAAAAGGATAGAGGAACTTGGTGGGCACTTGGTGTCCAGCCAAGGTCAACGCACCACACTCTGCTTCTGTGAACATACTTGGTTCCCTAAGTATTTATACATACAGCTATAGACCACCGTATTTAAGGCTGTTACCTGTATGTATTCTATGTTTCTGTGTTTTGTTCACTTCTTTTTGTGCAGTCTTTCCACTAGTCTGTGCTTTTCCTGGTCTCTGTCTCCTATTGCTATCTGTATATCTCTTGTTTCAAAACATCTTCCCACACTTGCAACACATTTTAACTTAAGCGAAGAAAAGCTTTTTGTAAGCTTCATATTATAACTTGGGTTAACGTTAGCATTTTCTGCTAACCTTTCATATTCTGATGCTTTTAGTGTTGCTGTCTGCTTACCTACAGAAGAAATCCTGCAGGTTGAGACAGAAAAAGGGAACATTTCTGTAAGGTATCAAGTAGGAATCTCATGTCTCTGAGGATAACTATTTCGGCTCAGGTAACTAATCAATAATACCCCAGATATCCTCTAGGCATTTTTTTCTTGTACTGTTCACGTCCCTCAGCAGGGAAATTGCCTGAACCACTAGGATTAAAATTAGAGTAATTTTTCCCTGGACTTTTTCCTTCTTCTAGCTCATGGATATTGAATATGGTCATCACAACTCACTCCTTTTAAGATAATTTTGTCACTGACAGTGGAAGTTTTCACTGTGTTATTGTTAAGGTTAGTGTAGTTGCCAAAAGTATGTTTTCTTTTTTTTTTTTTTCTCTGTTGTTAAAATAACCCCATCTATCAGGCTGTCAGCTCATGTGAAAAACAAAACAAAACCTAATCTGGAAACTCCACATATAGCTTCCAAAGTGTCAGCCACATGGCTTATTATGACTAATTTCAAAGAAAGGGCCTCTGATGTCTAGTGTGACTCATTGCAGAGTGTCTTGAAGTAAATGGTGAGTGAAAATCTGTACCAGATGAGAGCATGCAAGAATAATTGTTGAGTAAAAATGTCTTATTCCAACAAATTATATTGGATTAGAAAATTATTATCTTTGGCATGCAATGTGTTCCCTTTTGACTGCAATTTTAATATTTGTTTTGGTGTGATAGCTCTCTTGCCTCTACATCATGAGCACTGTTACATATGGGTGCAATTCATTCCCTGAAAAGGTACAACTATTTTATTTCTACAGAGCATTTGAGTAGGGCTTAAACAGTGATATCTTCATATCAAAATGTAAGAGAAAAACAATTAAAAAAAAGTTTTGTGTTGTTAATTGTGGCTGCCTTCTTGTTTCTTTTCTGTCTAATTCTCCACCTACTACAAAGATTTGCATGTAGTGGTAGAAAACTGTATCCATCAGAAAAAAAAAGATAAAGGACCCTAGACTTGAAGCAATGTAGTGTACATCTATGAGAAGTAGCTACTGCACTTGGCACATTGCTCCATGATTATTCCCTTGAACCATGGTAGCAGGCTCAGCCTTGCAAAATCCAACCTGGTAAGAGTTAGCCATACAGAACACTGGTCTGCATGAAGTCTTTCTAAAGGGTCATCTGTTTGGTCTTTTTGGGCTGTATTATTCTGAGTTTCTCCATTTGCATTTTTGCCATGTATTTCAGTGAGCATACTCCTGTCCAGATGGAACTCCTTAATGGAAGCACTGTCTGCCCCGCACGGTATGTGCTTGTGGGAAGCTGACAGGCCCCATCAGAGGTGGGGTGTGTGGAATGCTTACATCAATCCACCTGCTATTTTGGACAGTGGAGCCTCATATAGGCATGACATGAGCAGAAGGTCTTAATGGAGCAAATGTTTACCCAGAGAGGCACCAGAAGCCAAAGAAGCCATTCGTGTTACATATAATTACAGGGATAATGGAGGAGGCTTAATTGGATGGCTGCATTCAACTGGCTTTTAATAACACTATCTCCCCATGGAGATGAACAGTTTTGAACCAAAGTGTAAACACTGAGGAGTAACAGTCTAATACATGCAGGTTTAGCTGGTCCCCAATACCTGGGAAGGAGGTAATCAACTCAAGTTGAGCAAGAAACACATCTCCCTGGGGCACACAGAGCCATTCAGTGGCATGCCGCCTTTCTTCTGTGTAAACTGGTTGCTCTGTATCATTGCAGTGGGGCATCAGAAGGCAGAATTGTAAGACAGGAATCTGTTCAGTGAAGACATGTCAGTAGTTCTTCTTTCAAAGCTGAGGGAAGTCACCAGAGGAGCTTCTCAGGTGCTGACTGATTTCACATATGCTTTAGTTTTTGGCAGGTAGCCACATCCACTTTGCATCTGGCCTGCTGTTTACTTATGAACTGGAACTTGAGTTGAGAACACTGAAAATCAACCACAAATCCTTTGGCAAAATACATTTTCCTTACTACCTGTATGAGTGGAGGATGATGTCAAACAATTTGGGTAACCATTGACATGCGGCAGTCAGTATAGATCAGGCTCAGATAGCCAAGTTTCAATTCAGAGCAGAAGTAAAAAATGACATTTTTTTCTAACAACCAGACCATATGTTTTCTACCAAGGGCTTAAAAGAAGTATGAAGATGTGAAAACAAATAAAAGGTGTGTTTTCCCATTTTTAGGACTGCTGTGTTACCAAGAAGTAATGACCATAGCTTTATTTCAGAACACTCCCTCAGCAATGAAATTGTGTGCCACAGTTTCTGAATTCCACACTAGGTATGGAAGTTTTTCCTTTCTCACTTCACAATGATATAGAGAGCTTGGACACAGGAGGAAATGGTATCCTGTAACAGCAGAACAGTCCCAGTGCCGCACTAAAACATTAGCTTAGGTTGCAGAATCACTGGGTACTCCTATAAGGATGACATGGTTACTACTCCACACAGCTGACATCAAATATTTACCTGTGTCAGGAGGTACTTTTTCTGTCTCTACAAAGGTATGCAAATTAATTGGATTAATCACTTAGTGGAATAATGTAGTGGAATAGCGGGGAGGCAAGAAGATAGGCTTGAAGATCCGGCATGATGGCTAGCAGAAGTCCTTTGTTACTAGAACATCAGTGTTTCAGGTTTTCCATGTTATGAAGAAGAACCCAACCTTATGGCTTTCTCCTAAGATACCAGTCATATCTTTCACAACCTCAGCAACAATGATTACTTACTTCAACTAAATATGTCCTCACTAGCCATTTTCTCTTTTGTCTGTTTCTGAATTTCCTTCAGCAACATGTTGGAGCCATGAGCAAACTTTGTATAACTGTAATAATGAGGATTCTCCAGCTGGAACCCCAGTGGTCTCATTAAAGCTTAAGGTGGCTAAGGCCATCATAGACTCTAAATTAGCCAGAAGTATTTATTTCTGTATTCTCTTGCTCATAACATTCTCAGAGTTATTGAGGTATGAACAAGCTTCATAGCACAAACACTTAAGAAGGCTTGATCCAACTGTTCATATTTGAAAAGCTTTTGGGACTTCCATGGGCCATGAGCTGCGGTATCCAACATTGTTAACAGCTTCACAATTCCACACTGAGGAATCTTAATGGCTTTGTCAACCTAAATTGGGTGATTTTTTATGGCTACTAACTGTAAGACTGTTTTGTACTCCAATGCTCCTACTCAAAGACTTCAGGCTTGGCCTTAGGCCAGGTACTACATGCAAAGAGGGCCATTTTCCTCTAAGCTCTACTTCAGCGTGAAGCTAATACAAACTAGAGATGTAAAAGGATGGGAAGCTGCATGGTAAGACTCAACCCAAACACTGCTTGAGTAAACATATGTCAGCTGTTGATAATTTTTTTCTTCCTTGCTGCAAGGACTTTATCAGATAAAAAAATCAGAGGACTTTGGAAAGGGTCCCAAACATTTCAAGTCAGCAACCGCACCTTCAATATGTTGACTAGTGTACATCAGCATGGTATGGATTGTTCATAAATACCAAAATTCTGAAATTTCAATAATGGAAATGTGTTAATTTTTAATTTAGAGTGGCAAGTTATTGACTCCAGTTTACCTTTGTTCCATTGTGGTTGGACTCAATGATCCTGAGGGTCTCTTCCAACCAAAACAACTCTATGATTCTATATTTCTTCAGATCACTGTTTATGCAACAGTGGAGGTTCAACATTGACATTAGGAGATTCAGACCTGACGTTAGGAAACATTTATTTATGAAGAGGGTAGTCAAACACAGGAACACGCTTCCTAGAGAGATGGTTGATGCTCAAGCCTGCTAACATTTAAGAGGAATTTGGACAAAAATATTCTTTAAACTTCAGTCAGCTCTGGAGTGGTCAGGCAGCTGGATTAGGTGATTGTTGTAGGTCACTTTCACCTATAGTATTTTTCTTTTCTTTTCTTTTCTTTTCTTTTCTTTTCTTTTCTTTTCTTTTCTTTTCTTTTCTTTTCTTTTCTTTTCTTTTCTTTTCTTTTCTTTTCTTTTCTTTTCTTTTCTTTTCTTTTTTCTTTTCTTTTCTTTTTTCTTTTCTTTTCTTTTCCTTTCTTTTCCTTTCTTTTCCTTTCTTTTCTTTTCCTTTCCTTTCTTTTCTTTTCTTTTCTTTTCTTTTCTTTTCTTTTCTTTTCTTTTCTTTTCTTTTCTTTTCTTTTCTTTTCTTTTCTTTTCTTTTCTTTTCTTTTCTTTTCTTTTCTTTTCTTTTCTTTTCTTTTCTTTTTTTCTTTTCTCTTTCCTTTTCTTTTCTCTTTCCTTTTCTTTCCTTTTCTTTCCTTTTCTTTTTTCTTTTTATTTTATTTTTTCTTCCCTTCCCTTCCCTTCCCTTCCCTTCCCTTCCCTTCCCTTCCCTTCCCTTCCCTTCCCTTCCCTTCCCTTCCCTTCCCTTCCCTTCCCTTCCCTTCCCTTCCCTTCCCTTCCCTTCCCTTCCCTTCCCTTCCCTTCCCTTCCCTTCCCTTCCCTTCCCTTCCCTTCCCTTCCCTTCCCTTCCCTTCCCTTCCCTTCCCTTCCCTTCCCTTCCCTTCCCTTCCCTTCCCTTCCCTTCCCTTCCCTTCCCTTCCCTTCCCTTCCCTTCCCTTCCCTTCCCTTCCCTTCCCTTCCCTTCCCTCCCCTCCCCTCCCCTCCCCTCCCCTCCCCTCCCCTCCCCTCCCCTCCCCTCCCCTCCCCTCCCCTCCCCTCCCCTCCCCTCCCCTCCCTGGTGATTGGGAGACTTGTTCCAGCTGCTTACATAGCTGAAGAAGAAAGGTTATTTTTTGAGATGAAAAAAGACAATAAATAGCCAAAAACATGCAAAATAAAATAATCAAAATATATGTAATTGGATGTCTGTCAAAAAGTGGAATCAGAAATTTTAAAGTTTAACAAACAGAAGGAACGCTGAAAAGCTTTTTACCTTGAGATAAAGAAAAATTTTTAAAATCAAGAACATTTTATAAACCCTGCAGAAGTTTATCAGAAATATAAGCTGGAGGCAGCTTTTAAATATGGAATAGTTGAAATTGCTATCTAAGTTATCCAGTAACTCTTAACAGAATATTTTCAATGAACAATATGCTATGTATAATACGAAAATGTTGGTCTCCTCGAAGGAGATGATCTACTAAATGTTTCTAGATTGATTTTTAACGATGTCTAGGCACACCTTTAATGTGACATTTACAGTGCTATTTTACCATCCTGTCCAAATGCTTGTGTGCAGTTTATTCTGAAAGTTACTCAACAAAAAAGTCTGTTCTATTTGATCAGAATATTATTTTTTTTTTTTATTCATGCAGGGTCATGCAGAGACAATCACTGAAATCAATAGAAGAAAGAAAAAAAGTTTATTTATATACTGCATATTAGCTTTTCTGAAGGCCTACTGCAATAAACAGCATCTACTTTTACATGTCAAAGTCATTGCTAAAAAATAATTGATTGAAATGTTATTTTAAAAAAGTGGTGACTCTGGCTATAATGATTTTAAGGTGAAAAACTGTAATAATTTTGATGCAATATGTAATGAGGAAAGAGGAAAGCCTCGCTTTTTCAAGCCCTACCTCAATGGTTTGATACAATATTGCTTACTCTGTCACCTATTATGCACTAGATGTTTTAAATGGGTCATTTCTCAATGAGCTGATAATAAAAGAAAGAAACGTGTAAGAAAGAAGTGTCATCTTTTTTTCTTACTACTTTCTCATGGTATTACAGATTTTATAGTTTTTCCTATTGCTGTGAGAAATGAAAACTTGAGAAAATATTCCATCAATCCATATAAAAAGGTTTTTCATCCTTACTCCCAATGAATGCCAGTTGCTGATCACCCACAACTCACAAGTGAAGAGTTATCTCAGGTGTCACCTGGAAACCATATACCCCAGAAAAAGCAGAAGTCAGCCAGTCTCTCGGAGATGAGATTTCATATATGTTTTTAAGTATACACATATAGGTTTGACTGAGATCGAAAGTATTCTTTTTTCTTTTCCTGTCAACGGTGCCCGTATGTAAGAGAACCACACTTACTGCAACTTTTCTACAACAGAAGTCTATCTGATTAGGTAAAATAGAACAAGTCTGTTATTATTTCAGTAGGCCTAACTGTTATTATTATAGTAGGATGAAAATTTATTTACTTACTTTGTTTTAAAAGCCAGGGCATCTACAAAAAAATCATAGCTCATCTCAGTTTAGTTGTTGTTAATCAGTGGCAGATTTTCTTTTTGCCTAAGTTGAGACCCTCTCTGGACTTTTACATTTTTGTATTCCTTTACCGATTATTCTTTAGGTCTTTGCTCTTGAGTGCTATTCATTGAAGTTTCACTAGGAGTAATTTCACACTGAGGTTGATCTATTCAGGTGTAGCACCTAGGATGCTATATATTAGGGTAGATAAAAATCAGTCTCAAAATATAGCTCAGTAAATAGAAAAATAGGCCAGCTCCATGAAGGATTTTGGAATATTTTCATTAATACCTGGTCTAAGGTAGACTTTGCCTTGCTTTGCATCCTGCTTGTTTCCATCAGCTTTAAAATTAATAAGTCTATCATTCTCCTTCTCTCCACCCTCTCCCTCCCAGTAAAACACAACATGCTCTGGTTTTTGGCCTGAAGAAAAAGTGTGTGGCAAGGCTTCCACCAGTATGGGTAGTTTCTTCCATTTCCTCTGAGGACAGGTTGGTCTCACCTGCACTCCTGTTCGAAGGAATCCATACTCTATGGTTTTGCACAGCCACACCTGAAAGTTATTTGGGAAGCCAGTGTTGGTGAGGCTGCAGGGAGATGCAAACAATTAGTATGGATAAGTTTGCTTCTGTAGAAAGGGCCCAAGGCCCCACATTGGATCACTGGCTCTACCACAGTCCTGAACCACAGTGCCATGAGAAATTTGGACTCAAGCACATGTTCTATGAAAGAAAACCAAGAGTCTGAATTTCAAGTTACCTGTACCATACATAGTGATTCACGTTGGTGTTTTACATCCAGTTTGCAATCTGACACACACAGGACCCAGTTGAAATGTGGTAGATTTATATGAGGTATATTTATGCTCTTCTACACTAAAACTTGTACGTGGTTTACATTTTCTCATTCCTTTGCTACTTTTTATGAATGCTAATTGAATTGTAGGACATGAAATTTGGTGAAAACTGAGTATATCTTGTTAGAAAGGAAAAAAATTGAAGCAAAATACTTTCAGACGTTTATAACATCTGGAGGTGTGCATAATAATGTTCTAATTAACTGTTAATTTCAAAAGAGATAGTCAGGGAAACACTGTAAATGCTGAGGTAGTATTTCAAGTACATTAATCTGTAATGACAACTCCTTTTAATACTAGAGCTTTGGAAATTAATCAGTAAGCTAAAATTCAGGAATTTTAGTAGGAGCATGATAAAGTGGCTATCACCAGAAGAATATAATAAAAGATGCATTAACTATAGTCCATACTGACTCTTTATTCAGGAAAAAGTCTGAAATTACAACAGAGAATTTTGACTAAGGACTGCCAGGTTTGACCTACGAACAGCAGTCAATTTCAGTGAGAAACACTAACTTCAGCTTGTGGTTTGAAAACATGTTTACATATATTTCGAACTACTTTGTAGGTATGTATGTATGTACATCAGAGGATCTTGAAAACAGCACGCAAACAGATACATGATAGAAGTAGGGACATTTTTTTTTGCGAAGGAACAGGCTGTATTATAATTTTCTTTCAGTAATGAGTATCCTCACCCATTACTGGTATTTCATTGTCAGAAAAGTATCCTCAATTCAGAGCACATATTTTGTGAAGGAAATTCAAGTGGGAAAAGATATATGAAAACTCATTCTTCCTCCTTCTTACTGGTGGTAGTTTTTCATGAGATTTGCAAGGTCAACAATCTATTTTCCTAGCTCAGGTCATTCTTGAGCTTATTTTCTTAGAAATAAAGAATTAGTTCTATTTTTTGAGATAAACACAGGTACACACACAAGTCTGAAGCTGACTGGATGAGTTATCTCCCCACAAAAAGAGATGAAAGTTCCACAGACCAAAGGTGCTCATAAAGAATAAGGAAAATATGTTATGTATTAAAAAATATACAAAGATTGCAACTTCAAATTAGCAATTCGGTTTGAGACAGGAAGGTTTTGTGTTCTTTTTTTAGGTGAAGAACAAAATGTCAGGTATCTTGCATAGGGAAAGGCAAAGGACCAACAAATTCCACTGATGTCAACATGGAGCTTGTGAACAAGTGCAGAGACTTAGAGGAAAATGTTAGGCCAAATTTTGGTGATGCTACTGTGACTCCCTAGTGCAAGGAATCTGCACAAATTTTACATGGGATATAGAGTAATTGTAGGGTAAACCAACTATCATGCATTTGCACCCCATGTATTTGAAACTGGTGTTTACATTTCTTTTGACCTGTTGGTATTGTTGATGTTTCAGTTTGTGCTCTAATGTATGTGAAATTTGGGATCTAAAATCTAATGGAAGCTTTATCTCTGCAGCCAGACCATTCATAGGTCTACCCTGCTAGTGCTTTCCCTATAATTTATTTTTTTGACATTCTTCTGTCCCAGTGGAGCAAGTATTTCGACCCATGCTTCCAATACAGTGTAGATTTCATGATGTTTCTGGAGTTATGGTCATAACCTTGATGGAAAAAACAGGTTTTAGGTAAAAAAAAAAAAAAAAAAATATATATATATATATATATTTTTGGAAGAGGATTTTTAAAGCTGCCACTGGAAGATAGCTGGCCAACTCCTACGCATCTTCACAAGTCCATCTATGTCTTTTTAGTATTTTCCCATGAATTTACATTTTGTGAAAGCCTAGGACTGAAAATGTGAGGAGATGTGAGCATCATGTGATGAGCAAATTCTCCACAAGTTGAATGTCCATGGACAACAGACTGCAGCTGCTAATTTATTTCATTACTAGAAGGAAAAATAATGGCACCGTCTAATAAATTAAAAAATATTGCACTGTTACAGAGCCATGTGTTACACCAAATACCTGATCACAGCTACTGATGGGGGATATTCTTCTCTAGGAATAAATGATTTAAGGATGAAGAACAAGTGGCTGTCTTATGAAGGAAACCAAACATGTTCTATGATTAGTAACAAATGTACTGACAAGGATGTAAGAGGAATATTGCATCGATCTGTGGAAAGAAACATTCTGATACTAGCATGGTTAGAGTCATTTGACAAACTGCTGTAAGAATTAATATTTATCTCCTTGCACCACCAGCTGTTTATGGGGTCAACAGTGTGAGCCATGCTTTTTGTGCTGTTATTCTTCGATGTACTGAGTCTTGAATGCAATGCATCTAGAAATAGAATTTAAACACAAAACCCCCTCGATTGACTAGAGCCAGAACGTCATTTTCATAAGTACTCCACTCTTGTGAATGCACAAAGAGTGCATATTTTTACTTGCAAATTGCTTCAGCAGTGTACCCAAGTTTTATATGTATGAGCAAACCCTGTCATGTTTTGCTGCTCATTCTGTTGTTATATTCTTACAAAGGAAGAGATTGTGAATTGTAAATCCTCTAGTTGATCTGAGAGAAATCAACTCTGAATACAACTTAGAATACAAGTTAGAGGAACCACACCTAAAATTTTAACAGAAAGCTTCAAGTACAGTACTGAGAAGAAGTATTTCTAATAAATTTCACAGACCAAATGAAGTACACAGTGTACACCTGCCTCTCAGGATTAATTCTCAGGTTACAGTGAGCTTGGAAAATTGCTATTTCTTGACCTAAAAGGAGGTTAAGACACTTTTACTGGAAATCGATTCACTTTAAAGTATTTAGCACTGTTCATATTTTGTAGAATTACATATGACAGGTCTGGTTTCAATTGGTACTTTATGTAGCAATTGTTGGAAGCCCATCATACATAGAAAGAAATCTGAGTGATTGTTTAACAAGATGGGCCATTTTGTTATTTTTCTTCTAAATTGTTAGCTGAAAGAGAAGCTGAAAAGTACAGATGTGCTGCATGTCTTGTGTTGGTGTACATGATGACATGTTAAGGAAAGTGATTGTTACAAAACCCCTTTGTTATTAACTTTGCTCTTTAAATAAACATCATCAAATACTATTGCATGCTGCAAAACATACGATGCATCTT
Source organism: Patagioenas fasciata (assembly GCF_037038585.1). Lineage (NCBI taxonomy): Eukaryota > Metazoa > Chordata > Aves > Columbiformes > Columbidae > Patagioenas > Patagioenas fasciata. The sequence goes on from NC_092560.1 coordinate 28,484,080, forward strand.
TATTCTTCATGCTATAAATTCCAGAGAAACCATAGTTGGTTCAGGACAATTCTCAGTTGAAGTGATATGTCATAGACTCAGAATAAAGACCGGAGAAATGAAAAAATTAGACCACTCTTTGGCCTGAGAAGGGACACTAAACACATAGTATTCTTGGCAAATGTTCACCTAACGTTAACCTCCACTGATAGAAATGACCATTCATGTAATGACATTATTGTTGGTTTTATTCAAAAGTGTACAGAGAAAATTAACTGTCACAACTAAACCAGAATGAGATGCTATACCTTAAAGAAGGTGAAACACAAACTCAATTACATCCATACATCCCTTGATTTGCAAAAAGCAGTGTCTGTTGCTATTTCACAAGGAGGGTAAATGTAATGAAGAAAGAGTCCTGCAATACAAAATTTTTCATATCATGAACAGTTCTAATGTCTGTTTCTTCCCATGGATATGTTTACATGAAAGAATTTTTTGCAATAGGAAAGGATTAAAATTGGAATAGATTGCCCAGAGAAGCTATGGAGTCTTTGGAGGTTTGCAGTCCTTGAGTTGGGCATGGCAAAGCTGTGAAAAGCCTGGTATTAATTGCTGAATCTGATCTGGGCAGGAGACTGGATTTACAGACCTCCCTTCCCACCTGAATGATTATCTGATTAGGAGACTGGAGCAGCTTGTCCTGAGACTCCCTCATCTGTACTGTGTGCTGGTTGGAGGTCTTACCTCAGGCTATATTTAGTCCTGTCTGCTGGACCAAATGTTGCTATCAGAGATATGGTTTGAGGCTGAGTAAAGTTCAGTTACAGCCCTGGACCCCTGTGTGGGAAGATGAGTGCATTTGGTGAATGCCTGGAGCAGAGGTTCAGTGTTAGTGTTGTCCAAAAGGAACTTTTTCCTGCATAAAAAAAATCAACCAATGTGCAGTCATTAGGCAATTTTCTTCACAATAACATTTTTGCTCCTAAACAAAGCACCTTGTATATCAAACCGCTGGCAGGCTTATACTGTCTGTGTTCCTCTTTCTAGTCAGGAGTGATCTTGTGGAAGTGTTCTTCTCAGCCTAATGAGTAATGCATAATCTGAAGTGGAATCTTTGAAAGGACAAGGAATTGACTAAACTTTGGGTTTGCTGCAATAACAAGGTTTGCCCGGAAAATTATACATTAGCTCTAGTTTGATTTTAGCTCTGAATTTATTGAGGTGTTTTTGTTATTATTTATTAACAAGAAGAGTGTGAAGAAGCTTAAAATTATATCATAGAACTCTATTTTATTTAAGCATTTACCTGTTCTTCTGTTTGGGCCTGTAGTTTGCTTGTTGTTCTTCCTCAGCCACTGAGCACTGGCTGACAGGGAGACTGTTGTCACTCTAGTATCACTTAAAATTTTTTCTGAACATTTAGAAATGAAGTGATAGTCATCCATCCCTCTCATGTACTCCTGAAATGTCTGAGACATAACCCAAGTATAAAAGAGGAAAAGTCTTCCCTACACTAGAAGCAGAGAGTCAGGAAGCTCTTTTCTATAAACAGGGACTTTTTCAAAGCAGTCTTGCCTTGATATGTAGAAGAAGTAAGATACATATATTCAAACTTTCCTTTGGTAGAAAAGCCATTGTCTGCAGCAGCAGAGATTTGACAGTATCCTATAGCAGAGAAGGTTTGCAACAAGCCATCCCACATCTATTCTTTATAATTTGACCCAACGTCTTTTATTTTTCCCTTGTGTTCCCATTCAAGTTTTTTTTAGTATGATCCATAGTTTCTAGCTTTGGGTGGGGGCATTGCACACATTTAATCTGGTCTCTGTTCTTGCATAAACTATCAAACCTCACCTGATAATTTCTGTGGCAAATGCAGAGATACAAGAAGGCTCCATGTCTGCTCTATAGCTATGAATTACCATAAGGATTGGAAATAAGAGAATATAAAGACTCAGTTTGAGATGGAAAGTGCACTAAGGTGTCAGAGAAATTACACCTATGCCCAGTACCTGCTTGTTCTAAATCAATGCATTATTCCAATGAGAAAGCAGGTTTTGGAAATCTAAAAAATGCAGTCAAGATTTTGCAGGTCCAGTAAGCCTGAATACTTACAAAACCATGTCAGTCTATGCAGAGAACCAATAGAAATGGAGTATTAGTTTCAATACTTGCTGTGGAGGGTTGGCCTTGGCCTTGTTGGCCTTGGTCAGGTGCCCAACAAGCCACTCTGTCATTTGCCCTCCTCAACCGGACAGGGAGAAAAAATATGACAAAAGGCTTTTGAGTTAAGATAAGGACAGGGAGAGATCACTCAGCAATTACCTTCAAGGACAAAACAGACTAGACCTGGGAAAAATTAATTTACTTTACTAACAATCAAATCAGAGTAGAATAATGAAAAATAAAACCTAAATCTTAAAACATGTTTCCCCACCATTCACTCCCAGGCTTGACTTCAATCCTGATTTCTCCATCTCCTTCCTCTGAGCAACACAGGGGGATAGGAAATGGGTTTGTGGTCAGGTCATGGAACATTGTGGCTGCTACTCCTTCCTCCTCATTCTCTTCCCTTGCTCCGGCATAGGATCCCTCCCACAGGAGAGAGTCCTCCACGAACTTCTCCAGTGTGGATCCTTGCCATGGGCTGCAGTTCCTCGTAAACTGCTCCAGTGTGGGTCTCATCCACAGGGTGCAGTCCTTCAGGAACAGACTACTCCAGCCTGGTCCCCCACGGGATCACAAGTCCTGCCAGCAAACCTGCTCCAGCCTGGGCTCCTCTCTCCATGGGGTCAGAGGTCCTGCCAGGAGCCTGCTCCAGCACAGACTTCCCAGGGGGTCACAGCCTCTTTTGATCACACCCACCTGCTCTGGAGTGGGGTCCTCCCTGGGCTGCAGATGGGTCTCTGCTCCCCCATGGACCTGCATGGGCTGCAGGGGACAGTCGGCCTCACCATGGTCTGCACCACGGGCTGCAGGGGAATCTCTGCTCCACTGACCTCATTGTCTGCAGAGTTGCTTCTCTCACACATTGTTCCGCCCCTCTTCCGGCTGCTGTTGCATGACAGTGGTTTTTTTTCCACTTCTTAAATATATAGTCACAGACATGCTACCATTGCTACTGATGGGCTCAGCCTTGGCCAGTGGTGGATTCACCTTGGAGCCAGCTGGCATTGGCTCTGTCAGACATGGTGGAAGCTTCTGGCGTCTTCTCACATAAGCCACACCCTGCAGTCCCCCCTCTACCAAAACCTTACCATGTAAATCCAATAAACTTGCATGTAATACATGCCCTGTATTCAAAGAGAAAGGAGAATGATGTCAGAATATGAGAAGTGGTTTAAAAGGTGTATTTCCCCAACCACCCCATGTCAGGTTGTTTCTGCGCATAATTTTAAAAGTGAAAATCAGTAACCTGCCTGCTGTGATTCTCCACAAACAGTAGTTGCTGTGCAAAGTTCTTCCTTCTCCTGAAGGCTAATTTTTTTTCCGGCTTTCTTGTGTATCAGCGTTGGAAACATTGCATTGCTTTGTAATAACAGCACGCAAGAGGCATCCCCAGAAACACATACATCCCTTTTAACTTTTAACTTTTCTAAAAAGCAGGCAGTACTATAGCTATTTTTTAAAATAATGACAGATTGCTACTTTTTAGGAAATCTACTTTATCATTGTAAATATGCGCACCAGACAGCCACAGCGTTGCCATATTCGGCAAGATACTGGTAATTCTGATGGCTCATAATTAGTTTCCTAAGACAAGGATCTCTCAACACACTTAACGTTTTTGCATCATTACTAGGTTGGTTGGAAAGTCTGCCATAGTTTTATCCCACTGTGAAGGAACCATAATGATAATTCCTCTAAACCTTTCTTCTGATCCTGTTAAACTCCTGAGTTACTCAGCAATTACTTGTTTTATTATGACCTTTAGGTGTTTCAGTCACAAAAAAATAGACTGTTTCCCTAAGCCCTGATAAAAACAGAAGCAGTAGACAAGATGCAACACTGGGAACTGCCTTTGGGAAGCTGGTCCAAAGGCCTTTGTTCAATGAGGGATAATGCACCCTTCTAACCTTATGCTTTTGAACGCATCTATTGACTTCAGTGGGATATATACACACTTGAAGTATACAAGTATTGAAGACTTGTGATGAACTGGATCCAAGTCATGAATCAATGATATCATTTTTAGTCTTTTTCAATGAGATTTTTCTGTGACAATGATTGCTTAAGATATAATATTTAGTGTTATTCTATACCATTTATAGCATCTGTTCTATGACTAATGACAAATGCTTTGGGTCAGACACCTTATTCTGGATTATTTAGGGTGCAATCTTCTGTTTAAATGATCCAGGTAATTCTGTACCTTAACATCTGACTTCAAAGAGATCCATTCTCCTTTGATTCATTCCATGTAATTTGTGACTAGGAAAAAAGGTTGTAAATGTTCAAAACCTTTGGGAAGCATTAGATGCTGTAGGCATAGGACCAGCTTCAGCAGTTTTGGAAAGTACTTAAAACTACAAGCAAGGAAACAGAATTACCTTTAGTAACTGTTGGATTAAAATACCATTGTTCATTTAGGATATGGTTTTGATAGAGTTTGCTCTAGCTTTACAGCTTTTCAGCTTGGTTGATTTACTACTGATTTAGACTTGCAGAAGTGAAAGAGGAAATCATATTCTTGATGGATCACTAATTGTTGGTATTGTTGTTTCCAATGGAAAGCATAAGAAAATACTATTTCTAAGGCTGATGTGTTGCTAGAATCCAACTTTTAATACCACTTGTATAATGTCTTCATTGTAAACTTAGGAATACAAAAAAGTAAAAAACGTCAGTGAATGTATCTGGAAAACAATAAACTTATTTTTCAATTTAATCAAGAATATGTGAAAAAGACAAAAATTAGTATGGAGTATCTGATAATTAGTGTTTTTTTTTTTAAGTGGTCTGTTATCTTACTTGTTTTTATCCTCACAAACAATGACTATGTCTTTTGATTTTTATCTCATAAACAAATATCCTGAAACAAAGATGTATGAAATGCTTTTCCTTCAAAAGATATTTCTTAAAATTTTCCACACAATGCTTCAACTGTGTCACAATTAATTTCTCTAACCAGTACAAGGAACTACCATATTGTCTCACTCAGAGCTTTTTACAGCTTTTGGCAAATGTTGACTTTTTAAGCCAGTCCTTGTATTGTAGCACAATATTTAAAGTGCACATCAGGAATTTAGGCACTTTCCTCCAAGTTTTAAGGTATTAGGCACTGCTGCTGAGGGACACTGCAGAGATGAGGAGCGATTCATAGAAGTGCAGACAAAGACGCACAGGCATGAAGTTCTTGTTAGCAGCGAGAGCCGAGCCAGACTGAGCTGACTTTTATTAACAGTTCTCAATCTATCGATTTACAGATATGGACCTGGAGAAAGAGGCTAGACAGGATGTTTTTTCAAAAAATGTTATTCCAAACACACCACACTTGTAACTGTTTTCAGCCACATTCCCATGCATATCTTGCGGGCTGCGTTCCGACTCACTCATTCACATGTTGAGGCCCTTTATATTTTGACTAGTTGCTGTGATCTAATTATGTTAGTATTATTTCTTCTTTGACTGTCCAAATGATCATGGTAGTATTTATCTTCCTTTATCATCCAGGTGGCTGGAACTGCACGTCTTGCTTTCCCACATCTCGCTTTCCCACAGGACACCATTAGCCTTCTTTGCCATGAGGGCACATTACTGGCTTGTGGTCAACTTGGTGTCCACCACAAACCCTGTGTTTCTTCTGTCAACCTGCTTTCCAGCTGGTTGCCCCCAACATGTAACAGTGCATAGGGTTATGCCCCATACTGACCCCTAGGGTACAACTGCAAGCTATTGGCTTCCAATTAGGCCACATTCTGGGCCTGGCCATTCAGCTAATTTTCAACCTGACTCACTATCCAGCTCATACATCAACAGCTTGTCTATGAGAATCTTGTGGAAGACAGTGTCAAGGGCCTTACTGAAGTCCAGGTAGACAATATCCGCTGCTCTCCCCTCGACTACCAGGGCAGTCGTTTCATTGTAGGTGTTTATGAAGTTGTTCAAGTCTGACTTCTCTCTGATGAAGCCAAAATGACAAGACTTGATGATTATTTTTTCTCCTTTATGTGCATGGAAATGGTTTCAAGGATCAGCTGTTCTATCACCTCCCCAGGTATAGAGGGGAGGCTGGCCTGCCTGCAGTTCCCTGGGACTTCCTTCTTAATAATCTTCAATACAGGAGTGACGTTTGCTTTTCTCAAGTTCTTGGGTTCTTCTAGTTGCCATTATTGATCAAAGATTATAGAGAATGGCCTCACAATGACATCAGCCACCTCCCTCAATACTTGTAGGTGCATCTCATCAGGGCCCAGGGACTTACGTATGTCCAGTTTGCTTAAATGTTCCCTGACCTGATCCTCTTCCACCATGGGTACACCTTGCTCCAACCTTTTGCCTTGTTCTCTGAGACCTGGGATTCTTGAAGGTCAGTCCTGCTAGTAAAGACTGAGGTGAAGACGACGTTCAGTACTTCAGCGTTTTCCATGTCCTGTGTAACCACGTCCCTCAACTTGTTCTGCAATGCCTATTTTCCCTAGTCCTCTTTTTGCTGTGAATGTCACTTACAACGTAAGTTATTTTGCATATTAATATTTGGCATATTTTGCAACTCTTTAAACAACAGGACCAATAGAACAAAGTACTGAGGCAGGAAGTACTGAAGCTGACTTCAGGGACAAAGACTTCAAGGTTAGTTCCAGGATACTCTAATTTCAGCTGACAGAAAGAACCCCTAGCCCACAAAACCAAACCAAACCAAACCAAACCAAACCAAACCAAACCAAACCAAACCAAACCAAACCAAACCAAACCAAACAACTAGCGAAGAATTTTCAGCCATAAAATACTATAACTCTTAATACATCAACAAGCTCAAAAACTTTGCATCTTAATTTAGGTAGTTTTGCTCTACTAATCCTATCCTGTGATTGGCCTTTTTTTTTTTTCCTTCTGAAGAGCCACAAGTCAGGAATCTGGATTACTTCTTGGTTTGGAAAAACTAACTAAAAATAGGACCATATCTAAATGAGATATGTGGTTTAACTTCTGCCTTCATTACACTTGGGCTTTTTCAAATAGAAGTTTATGATGGCTTATATTTCAACATGCCACAGAGAAAATTTTAAAATAGGTTTGGAAAACTTTAGAATTCATAACTTTATACTACTTGCTTATGTTCTATCAGATTGTACAATGGGTATAAGAATTGAAACTTTCGTGTAGTAATCAAACCAAATACATCAAAATTAGGGTTAAAATGTTGTTGCTAAGGTGATTTGGTGTGAAATTTAATGTTCTCTGAAAGTCTTCAGGGTGTGTGTTATATTTGCTTAGAGGACCAGACACAGATCCATTCAATAATAGTTTATGGAATGATGCCAGCTAGTTCAGGTGCAATAGTTGGGAGTATACATTTCACAAAAAATGTTATTTCATTTAAAAATAGAGCTCTTTTTTAATCCACTTACCGAGAGTATATAACTGAACTATTGATTTTTTGAAGACATGCGTTCTTTTGCAGCTAATGATAATTTAGGAAGCAAACAAAAGCAAATCTTCCCTTTTTAATTTTTCAAGTTTCACTAAAAACATAGAAACAGACGACAATAGAAAAAGAACTATTACTTAAATTTAAATATCTTAATTTGAATTTGCATAAGGAAACATAAAAGGAACCTGAAGGACCGAAATACGAGCCTACAAAGTATTTCCCAGAGTCTTAGCAGAACAAGATCAAGAGCAATTCTAACAGAGGAGTCTTCCAAAATAGGCAGAAAAGGAATACACTGATGACTTTTAATTAAACACATCTATTTTCAGATTGATTTATCTTGCTCTCTGTAGACCATCAAATGAGACACTATTCAGGAAGACACTATTTCCTACATTTTTGTGTCTGTCCAAAGACTTGTAATTTTATTCTATTTTGGAATTTTATGATCCTGCCCTAAGTTAGGACAGTCTCGGGGTTTAGATTTTAGACTTAGACAAAATCATTCATCTTTTCCCATGTAAATGGTTCATAGGAGACATTGTAAAATTGATGATTATGCTCTGTTAGAAGGCATCATGCTTTGAAATTAGTATTTTAAATAAAACATCAGCTATAGTATGTTGTTCAAACTACTTACATAATTATAGTCTGGAAGTGGTATTAAGGTTCCTATTTATATGACTGATTTACTGTTACATTTTAGTACAAATGTTCCTGGTGATTTGTTAATCCTTAAGTGGATTTTTCAATTAGAGTTGCATCAAATTTGCTAGTAACTCACATATATTTGGACATGAGGTTACTGTAAGTAACGAGATGGTAGCAGTATGTACAGTGGTACAACTTTGTAAGTATTTAAACATATATAGAAAAAGTTCTGTCCAAGTCTCACTTCAGCTATACATTGTCTATATGTTGATGCATCGTGGCATATAGGAGCTTCTGATCCTAAGTTGTGTGAAGGGTGTTTTTCAGTGTATCATTAAGAGTTCAATTATTATCTTTAATTAAGTGGCATAAACATGGTAGGTGCTGTGTTCAAATAAGCTTTAAAAGAAAGCTCAATTCAGCTGCTGGCAGAAATAACTTTCTAAAGAACCTCCACTGAGTGTTGTTATATTTTTCCCCAACTTTGGGCAAATTTACACTTCGCAGCCTACTTTGAATAGGAGGATATAAAATGGATCCCATAGCCAACCTGTCAAAACCTTTTTGTCTTTTTTGATAAAAACTGGAGAAATGTTACAAACTGCATTTTCAAAATGCAAACCTCTACAACACAAACTGAGCAATGGAGTCAATGCCATAAACTGACAACTCCAGAAGCCTAAGTGGAGGTGGGAGGTAACAGTGTGTTCTTGGTCTTTTTCAAGCATCAGTTTAGGCTCCAGAAGTCAATCCCTGGTGATTACAGGACAGTTGAGGTGGTTATTTGACTCTAAGTCTGAAAAGTCACTGTTTATCTTGGCCTGCTCAATTTAAATAAAGAGGAAGAAGCTTTCAAACCAGCAGAAGTACACCAGTGTTGTCTGGATTGTTATGTGAACTGATCCAAATCACTGGGTCTGCAGTATTTGGAGTAAGGAAGGATACTGATATCAGAGAGGGTGTTTTGTCACCAAACCCTTCTGGAGCATGGAGCATTTACTGAGGTGCTGCAGTCTGGAAGTGTCAACCCTAGCGTACATTTGCTTTACTGTAGTGTGTGTAGCTTTCATGGGGGTGATGCATAAAAAGCTGCTGATGCTACTCATTTTCTTGCCATAAGGGTACTTTGTGGTGATGCAGTCACATAACATGCAGAAAAATCTCAAGTTGGCTTTTTGCTGCTGAGCAAGAAAAAGGAACCTGCATCATCTCTGTCAGTCACAGGCAGAATGAGCCACCTTCAGAAGTGGCAGAAACAGGAATTTCCCACTGCAAATATTGAACTTTAGTCCTCAAAAACCTAGAGTGTTTTGGAGTATTCCCAAGTATAACAGCTCCTCTGACTGAAAAAACAACACAGAAAGGTGCAGTCTGTCCCAGTCCCCAAATGCAGCTCTTGTCTATCAGCCAGTCTATCATGAGTCAGCTAACACAAACTGCCACCCTGATCCAAAGCAGCTGTCTAATTACAATTTTGTTATTATTAATTACTGAGTAGAAAATCATTTGTAATTAGCTCAGACTAAATCATAGTTTAAACAGCCAAAAATTACATTACAAACTAAAGTGTAATTAAAGCACTACACTAAAGTGTTTATTTAAACTCAGTTTAGTTGCTGCAGATTTTTCAATCAGGTTCTCAGGCTCATACATAGATGTAATTAGTCTCCAGTACTGACAGCATACTGCATTTATCCATTAAGCATCAATATTGCTGAACAAATGTAAATAAAATTTAGACAGGAATTCTTTAAAGGGACAGTCATAGAAACATCTGGGTGAGATAATGAGGCTGGGAATGATGTGAATGTTAATGTACTTTCAGTACTGCTCTGTTACCCATAGAATTTTTGAAGGTACACACTTTGAACTCCCACTATTTGCTTGAGAGTCTGTAAGCAACAGTGATCCAGCTTTTACTGGTGTGTAGTTGCTTATCTAGACGGCTTCAGTGGGTCCATGCACTCAGCATCCAGGCAGATTCCCCCACAAGACAGAGTTTCAGGTGCTTCATACTTGAACACTGGGGAGGAAAACATCAGACAGGAACACCACTGACATTTCTTAACAGAATTCACTTACCTTAATGTAAACCAAATAATCTTAAAATATACAGTAAGACTATTGTAGGCAAAATTTGTTTCTTCCAGTTGTTATGTGGAATGAAGCTAATGTATCTCTTACAGAGCGTTTCACAGTCATTTCAGAAACCTGACATCAGCTATACATTGTAGGGAGTAACTTATTTCTGAGTTCATTGCTGAGAAAACAGCTTTTACCCTTGGAACAGTGGCAAGAAAAGCAACCTTGCTAGAGACGTGAACATACTCTGGCTTCTGAACATCCTCAGATTTGAGGACACTCATGGATGGGGTTTGGTGGTGAGCAATGGCAAAGAGTGAGATGGAACACATTCATTATGGACATTAAAACTGTGTTTTCACAAAATGTTAGGGATTGGAAGAGACCTTGAAAGAGCATCTGGTCCAATCCCCCTGCCAGAGCAGGAACACCTAGATGAGGTTACACAGGAAGATGTCCAGATGGGTTTTGAATCCCTCCAGAGAAGGAAACACAGGGATATGGAAAATGCTCTGGAATAAATATCACTGTTATTGCAAAAAAGTTATGCTAGACCGGAGAGATATCTGTTGTAATGCTTACAGTGTTCTCCATGCTGCTTCACCTCAACTGTTGACACCATGATGCAAACCTCCAAACAGCGCAGAATTTTATTATAGAGCAAGTGTGCTAACAGTGATGTCAGAGGACAAGGGAAACTTCTGCTATCACACTACTAGCTTCAGGAGTCTATAAACCATAAATTTGGGGTTTTTTATAGTACTATTCAACATCTGTACACTAACATCTCAGGAACTTCTCAGGAGCCATGTGCTCAGGTGAATAACAGCTGCAAGAGCTTTAATGTACATACTCATCCAGTCAAGAAGAATCTCTTCTTGAATTAATTCACTGCTTGTTTCTGTAAGACTGGCACTTTAGAATGAATAAAGAAAAGCTTGTTGCTAAGACTGGAACAATGATGGTGGTTCACAGTTTTGCTTCTCAAACACAGCAGAGCTCTCCGTCTCCATCACCTCATTGCAGCTGGACCAACCTGGAGGTCTGGTTTGAGTTTTGAGCCTCCAGAGAAATTAATGGCCATCATTACATTTTGTTACTAGTGCAGAGTGTACCTCTTCCTAATAATCTTCACTAGTGTAAACACATGGCAGTGTAAATATTATATATGTGATAAGATTGAGTACAATCACCCTGAAATAAAATGGGATGAGAATGTAAGTTTTGGCATCTAATATTTTATTGCAAGGTGCTCAAATACAGTGTAAACAGTCATGCAGCGGCACTTGCAGAGAGCTTAGTAATATGTACATGACATAAGTATCACCTGAAGAAAATACTTAGGTAATGTAAGTAGTTAGAAAATGATCACTTTGTTACCTCCTCAACTAAGATATCTTCCCATTAGTAAAATGGTGAATTGCATTTTTAAAATAAACAATAGCATTATTATATTTTTGTGATAAGACTGAGACTTAAACTGAACTGAGGGATACTTAGAATACTAATTATATTTGTTATTAAAATGTTGCCACATTATCTTTTGGGTTTTTTGGTTGTTCTATCATCTATCTATCTATCTATCTATCTATCTATCTATCTATCTATCTATCTCTGTTTGAGAGAATCAGATCTGTCATTAAAACCTGCAGCAGCTTGCAGTGAATCAGATGCTTCATGACCAGAGCTGTGCATCTTGCCAGCAGACTGCCTTAGTTTGTGGGGAAGACAGTTTAAAAAAATAATCCAGTGTTTTTAAAAAGCTTATTCTGTGTGTGTGGGTTTTTTTTGTTTTTTTTTTTTTTTTTTGGGGGGGGGAGGGTGGGGAGTGGAGGAGGAGGGGCATTCAAAACCTGACTTTCCTAAAAATAGGTTTTAACAAAAGTGCTCAAAGTCTAACAGAGCCTGTTCAAAAGCATTGATTGGCAACCCCTTCCTGGCTTTGCAGGTGGCCTGAAGTGACCAGTTAACGAGGGAGTTAGTTTGAGCTTATGCATACAAGTGCACTACACATCAGCTTTAAAATATTGTGCAAGGGAGTGTAAGCAAATGGATAGCCATCTGAACTAATACTCCTTTGATGTTTTGCTAAGATATTTCTTATGTTAACATTACAGTCAATAGAGTTTGTTAATAATTTGTTAGATGTGATGGTGATCTTATTCTGTGTTTCTCTTTCATGTCCTCAGGTCTGTTCTGTAAACAACCTCTCACAGGACTTTGAGAAGCAATGCACATTCTTTACACTTAATACCTCCACCTCCAAGTCCTTTGACCTCATATAAAATTCCTTTTCTATTTTCCCAACCTTGTCACTCTGTGACAGCCTTGAGTTCCACACTAATGAATTCAGTGACCATCCACCAATAAGACTTAATAAAAAGAGGCCTTTATCTGTATTGCCATGTGTTCTGCGCAAGCTGGCTCCCTTGGTGAATCTTTGAGCACCATAAACAGAACGCCAGCAAGGAAACCTTTGTTTCTAGAGCTGCTAAAGTTCTAGATATAAGAAAGGCTCAAAAAAGTGTGATCAATCCTACTTGAACAGGTAGTTATGCTGTTTCAAGTGTGTAAGTGGCTCCAACTTAGGTATCTAAAATGTGAAGTACCTAGGGAAGGTTATTAGTCTGGGTCTGCCTGTCAACCAGTTGAGACATTTTGCCTGAAATATTAACAGTGCAAAACTAAGGACTATCAAGGCAGTAACGGGCTTCTTTTCCCTTAGGGTGTGGGGAAATTTGGGCTCTCACCAGGAGACTTGAAAAAGAAGCCTAAGAAAAATTTTAAGGTACCCTAATAGATAAATCTATTATCTTAAATGCAGGTCTGTCCCTTTTTTGATTGAGTTCTAAGAACCTCAGCTTTGTTGATTCTTCTGAATCAGATGTTTTCTATCTTCCTACCTGAAATAGGTAATAAACAGTGTCTTGGATGACCACAGTAAATTAGAGTCTTGGCAGTCAGGTTGAGTAACTATAATAACCACTTTTTTGTGCAAGATTGTTTGAGCCGTAATATACAATGGATACCTCAGTTCTAAGCAAATGCAGGCCAGTTGTGGACCAGTTGTGAAGAAGGTGGTCTTAGTTTTGGTAGGTGAGTTGATTGGAAACCATGATAGCTGTTTTTCAAAGTGAAATCAATTATGTGTTTATTTCAAGCCTTTGTTGCAACAGAGTACTTTAAATGACAGCTTAATTCCATCTCTGTTCAGCACTATGTGCATGTTTAATTTCAAATGCATATTAAAAGTATCTTTCTAAGAGGAAATTGTATTTTCTTTAAGGAAACTAGCAACCATATATGATATTTGGTGTTTTTTTCAAGGTGAAGAATGTTTATTTAGTTTCAGATGATGCTGTCCTTTCAGGTTCTCTCAGGTCTCTTGACTAAAATGACTGGTGGAGAGGATGGTCTAAAAAATTATAAATAATTCACAGGGAACTGAATAAAGGAAAGAAAAATTTATGTCTAAAAATTTTGCAGGCTGCTGCCTGATTCAAATTGGAAAAAGAATTCTTGGCCCATCAGCTGTTTAAGGGTTAAATGAGAGCCTTGTTATTGAATTATAAAGACTTAGTTGATTATAAAAATCTATACAAGTTTAAGCCTTTAAATGCAAACAGTAGAAATAGAGCTTCTCTCAATATTCATCTTACGGTATGTCTGTTTGCTGATGTTAAAGTGAATTTGACATAATAGTAAGTAGTTCAAAAAATCTATATTGCTGGAAGCTTTCCCTCAGAAACTATTGATTTTCCTACCCCACCCGCAGCATGCTCAGGAACACTTGCCATTCTGTTTACCATTCTGTACAGCTAGAATGCATCGTTTCACACTGTCTAATGGAATTAGGCAAACCTTGGAAGGCATTTTTCTGGAAAACTTGATATATTTATTTGTAGTTCAGCATAACGGGGAGAAAAACCTTGCTAATTTAACAGCAAAACCACAAGAGGTTTTTACTTCAGTAATCACCTGCTTCGTTTGAGGAGAGACATTGGTGTTATTAACAAAGGGTTGTGTCCTGAGGGAAGTACAGTAACTGCAGATTAAAACTGGCTGAGACCATCCCCTCTGTCATAAACAGGGTGAGTGATGAGCCCTGGTGGGTCAGAGGATGATATGGGTCTACACAGAGGATTGTGCAGGATGTGTGTCCTACCTGTCCCTATCATGAGGTAGGGAAGTGTTTGTCCTGGGACGCTTGAGAAATTCCACAGGGAGTGTGAGCTCTGCTGTGAGAGAGGGAAACCTGTCAAATGACTTGAGGAGCACATTCAGAATCATCCACTCTACAGATGACTTGGATTTAGAGAGAGGTGCCATGGTGACTTTTGATAGCTTGGCTGCTATAATGAAATATAGGAAGTATAAATGTATGAGAATTTTGAAGTGTGAGTCAATGTAAAGAAGAAATGTCATTTCCAATAAATACAGTTGTGTCATGACTGTTGCAAGTGGGATTTTCTTGGAAGAGCTATTATCTATGCTACATTGCTAGGCCTTTTAGGGAGTGCATGGGTTGTTTTGGAGGCCTAGCTTCTCCCATACCTATTTGGACAGGCTGTGTATTCATAAAGTGTTCTAATAAATGTTCAGCATTACTCTGCTTTTTGATTATGATTGTTATGTCTCATCTCACTTAGATTAAGCATTACCTATTGCAGGTCGGTGTTTTTATTCTATTTATTTATTTATTTTTTCACCATCTCTCCTTGATATATTGAGATTTTTTGCACAAACTAATGTGAATCTCACTTTCTCTGAGCACATCTCTCAACTCCAAACATGGTTGTGTGATTTATCCTGCTGGGAGATTTCCAGGAAAAGAAAAAAATAGGGTTTTCCTGTTCCTGCACATGTGACATGTTAAAACTCAGAACAGAACAGAGAGAGGCTTTGATCCTGGTGAGAAAAACAGACCCATGGACAGGGCTTTTAGAACCAGATGCCCCAGACTTGTCTGAATTGGTACCTATGTGATCAGTCTTGCTTTGTTCAGTATATGAGAAAAAAGGCTGATGAGAGGGAATATGAGTGCTGCAAAATAAAGATGAAAAAGACAGCTGCCAGACCACTTTAAAACATTAAAGATCTCCTGTCAACTTTTCCAGATGCTTTTGGATGAGAAAATAATTTTGTAATGTTGCTAGTATACCATAATTTTTTTGCAAGAGTATGGGAAGGGTGTCTGGACAGACAACTGAAGTGGTTTTTGCATTTTCCTTGTGTTTTGAACATAAAGACAAGAACATGTTGTACTGTGATTATCTTATTTTGGGAAAGATACCAATGACAACATTGCATATCTGTGTTATTTATATCCATTCATTTGTTTATATCTACATTTTCCATAGCTGTATGATTTGTTGTACTATTGCAAATTAATTCTGATCTATAAATAGGAATATATATGCACATATTACTCTTGTTGAGGTTTACAGTGGGAAAGAAGTAATTGCCTTCTGAGTTGAGAAAGGGACCATTAAGTAGTATTATTGCCCACTGGAGATCAGTATTTTAACCAAAAGGAGCAATGGTTTTACCTATAAACCAGAAACTGTAGTCTATATATGTTTTATTACACCTTTAAAAAATGTGTTTTCCTGTAGTTTCAGCTACTTTTTACGTAGGCTTCTTTCTTTTAGCTTGCTCCCAGGCCTCAGTCCTACAGGATAGTGAATTTTGTCAGGCTTTGCACATTAATGGGGACTATAGGTAATAGTAGCCATTTCTCTCTCTCTTTTTTTTTTTTTTTTAAAGTATTTATTTTTGCTATTCGTTCAGATTAAGTATTTTAAAGATGAAAATACCAACAACATTTAATGCTAAAATAATTGCGTACTTTTCTTCATAATACCATTTTCCCAGAATAACAGAAATGCTGTTTGGAAAAGATCCACAGCATCTTCAGCATGAACTCCTGCAGAACTGTCACCGACACTAGACCAGGACAGTCATGGAGTTGTCTAAATGAATGTGGGAAACCTCTGAGATTACCCAACCTCTGCAGGTTGACTCTTCATGTGCTTTGCTACCCTCAAAGTGACTTTTTTTTTTTCCCTGTTGCTCAAATGGACTGAAGTTGAACTAAGGGTTGGGCTTGATAATCTCTGAGGTCTTTTCCAACCCAGTCGATTCCGTGATTCTGTGAACCTGAACCTCCCAAGTCACTGTCTGTGGTCATTTCCCCTTATCATGTTGTCTGACACACCTGTTCTGCAGAAATAAAAAAATATTGTATGAATAAATCAGAGGCTGTGTAGAAGAGAAGGTAGCAAAAACACCCATGCTCATCCACATAAGCTATAGAATCAATAGCCTATTTTGAGGAAACTCACAAGCTGTGCTTGACATTCATTATGGTACTGAGAACTGTAGAAGCAGAGAGCTGACTATGTTGACTGTTATAGTGCTTGAAAAATCCTAGATTCCTTTAATTTGTTATTTAGATGACTCCCTTTGCACAGACATGATGATTCTTATTTCTCAACTATTTGGTGTGTGTTCATAGATAATGTTGTTGGCAATGACCTTGATCCTACTACTCCATTGTTATGAGTTGCTGCAAAAATGGAAAATGTGAATGTTGCCTTCTATCACATGAATGCAGAATAAACTACAACAGGAGAAATCATTAGTATTACCAACGGAAAGAAGATTAGTGCTTTATTTAGTGGGCATTTCCTGGGCATTTGAAATAATAACTCTGATTAAACAAACATTTATGAATATAAATAATAAGACTAGATCTTAGGAAAAGTGGGTATATTTTTGATCACCAGAAGGGCCATGTGTGGAGTGAACTTTCACCTGACAGTCTTTGAGCTGCATTTCCTTATAATGAAATAAGTGATTTTGATGAATGTATTTAGACTCTATATCACTTCCTGGCATGTTCTGATCTATTTTGGCATACATACATATATATAATGTCTCTCTGAAGTAAGATAGTTACCAGATTTCCACAACTGCTATATTTAGCAAGCAGTATCAGTAGCAAGCCATGAAGTTAATTTTGCTTAATATGATTTGTCATACTCCTGAGAATTAGCTCTAATTATATTCATTATCCACATTGGATGGTGTCTTATTCAGAATAGATCATTTCATCATTCAAACTAGGAGAAAGTTACTTCCAAACGCTGTACAGCAAAGAAGAAAATTTTTACGTGGATTTTTTTTTTAAACATTCAAATTTAAAAAGCTAATGTTTTTGAGGAGAAAGGGAAATATAGGAGAAATATCTCAGTAAAAAATAACATAAAATTAAAAAGTGCTTTTTAATATATTTCATTAGCAAATCCTTTACAAAAACTATTGTTATGAATACAAACAATAATTGTGTGTTGAATCTTCAGCAGGAAATAGTGAAAACAAGAATTAAAAGTAAAAATGGCTAAATTTTGTCAAATAACCTGCAGGCACTATTAAAAATAAGAAAGGAATAAAAAATATTAAAAATGGTTTGTCATAGCAGGTTTCAGAAAACAACAACTTAATGTCTGTAGTGTGACACAGCTCACCTTTTCCATCTGCAACCAAAAGTACGATTATACTCCTGTTCTCAGTGTAAGTTCAGAACAGATAGATGTCTCTGTGTTGGGAGCTCACTGCTACACAACTATGGGAACTGGTGTAAATTTACTAAAAAGTGCTCAGTGTTGCATGTCAAGTGTATGAAGTGAATAAATTAACTGAGGAAAACGGGTACTAACAAGAGACATGCCATGCACAGCAAGCAAATGGAAGGGGTATACAGTTGTGCTTATAGTTTTGCTTTAAAGCCGGTACTAGATTTTGCTGAGTGAACACTTTTGTGGAGAAACCACTCCACCGCTCAGGGTTGAAAACCTGAAGTAGGAACACTTCAGACCAGCTGATTTGCATATTAAGAAATCCCAGGTTTGTCTAGAAGTTATAAAAGACGGACTATGAACAAATACCCAGTATATCCGAACATGACTCCATGCTTCCACCTAGGCTTATAAACATTTTTTTTTTTTTTACACTTTCTCTTTTTTTAACAACCAGTTTCTTACATAGTCATACACAAGTGAAAAAATAAATTTTTGTTTTGATTATAGCTGGATCAGATGCTCAATTCAATTACTTTGCACTTTTCTTTCTTTCTGTCTCTAAAGGTATAATTAAGGTCTGATGTCAGATTGCAGTTCAGTATTCATCAGTTCTCTCCATTTAACCACTTGTAGGAAGACAAACCTATGGCTATGATGATAAATAAAAAATTCACAGACTTATGTGTTAGAAGTAACTTAAAACCAAATACGCGATAAACTTCTGATACTGATGACATCCAAATTTACTTTAGGGTAACACTAGCAGTCTATACACATAGACTTATCTTAAAAAACATAGAACAGCAGAACTGCACATAGCCACAAGATGAGCACTACCAGATACAACAGGAAGATCAGATTTAATAAAGCAGGTCTATTTTGCAGAATAAGCATTTCTGCTTTTAAGTTCAACAAGTCAGTGAGGAACATGATAGGAACAGATTTAATTTGATGTCAGGAGTTACGGGATTTATCTGAAGTACTTACCCTTCTACTCAAAAGGAATAAGGCATTACCATAGCAACTCCATAGCACCTGACCCTCATACACTGAATGGACCAGATTCTGATCTGAGTCTTGTCAATGTAAATCTGAAATAAACTCCCTATGAATGATGAATGAGCGTGTATTATGTGGAACATTGTAGCTGAAGAGAGCCTAGGTCATCACATACAATAAGTATGCTGCTCCCTAGAAGAAGTCAGTGTGATACATTTCAACCGAGCAATGTGTAAGGCCTATTCTTTTCCTAGAAAACATGAGCGGGGATAGGATCTATTCCGTTGAAGTCGGTTATAAGAGCATTAGTACTTTAACAGTTCTCCAAATGTACTCAAGTTTTCCTCACATAAATAGAACATATGTGATGCACAACAAGGGATGAGCAAATGAAGGCCCTGATCCTGCACAGATATTTGTATATGTTTAAAATGATGTGCTTGCACATGTGGGCAACTTCTTCTAAACTGTACAGAACAAGGTCTACTCATCTTTGAAGAATCAGGTCCTAATTTAAGATCTGGCATAAAAAAATAGAGTACCATGACTGAAGGAAGAAATAAAGAAATGAGAAATACTTCAGCACTTATTTCTTATCTGATGTGATCTGATTTACAGGAAGAGAGGGAAGTGGTTTGTGTAGCGTATACTGTAAGTCAGGGTTGAGCAGAGTGGTGATGGACTTGGGGGAAGGACACCCTGCTAAGACTGAACTCTGCGCTGTCATAAAGCAGAGCCATGAACGCAGTGTCTAACACATAAGAGGACTCTATATGTGGACTTATTATGCCATTGTAGCTACAGTAAGCAGCTGCTCAGTTTGGTCGGTGATGAGGTTCAGCCCTTCTGAAATCCCAGGCAGCCACTGTTGGTGCCAATTCCAGGCACACGTGAGCTTCAGGATGCACACGAAGAGAGGTGTGATAGAGAGAAGGTCTGGGCATGGGCTTTATCAGATCTCTGCATCTGCAAACATTCTAGCTCCAGCAACTTGCCAAAACTATACTTTGCTGCAAACCTGAAGAGCAGGTAGTCTTCCCTGGGAAGGCCTGGCTGTGCATGACAGACACAAAAGAAACTAGATTTTGTGAGGATCCTGAACCTGGACTGCTCTTTAACATTTTGGTACAAGAGACTGAGCCCCTCGTGTGTAAGATGAACAAGACTGAGTCATGGAGTGCACTGATGATTAGTCAGCTCCCTTTCTCGGGCTCTTATAGGGTGCAGTTTCAGCAAATATTATTTTGATACTAAACAAATACACATATTTTGAAGGCTGTAGCTTTTAGAGAACAGAGAAAACAGTCAACTAGTAATAATGATATTGAGTGACAGAGTAGGATTGAATGCCAGAGAGAGAGGAAAGAAAGGTTGTGGGCCATCAGACTCCAAATACAGCCTGGCTTGCCAGCTCTCCCATGAATAGTCCCATTAACTCCCTCAAGAACCACATCCAGGACTTAGAGGGACAGAGATCAATAGGGATATCCAATTCCAAGTTCGTGTGCTTGTAGTAATAGCTATCTACACTTCTCTGAAGGTCTTCAAAAAGAGAGACCTCAAGCTTTGCTCCTTTTGTGGCAAAGAAGTTGCTGAGAAATTTCTCTTTCTTTATGACAGTCCTCCTGAAATATTCAAGCCTGTATATGTACTTTTACTACAGAGAAAGGAAATACCCAGGTAAATCTATCTGTATGGTCAATCTGCTCCAAAATTTTTAAATCCTGCCTGGGTTCTTCATATGTGTGTGTGCAAGCAACCTTAATAGCACATCTGGAGCAGTGGGTGCAGATTTGCTGCCTCCAGTTTCCACATAAACCTGTGCACGCTTAGAGAATGAATCACAGCATTTGGTTCCTCTGTAGGTTATGGTCCTTTCCATACTGTGTTTTTCTCCTAGTAATGAGTACCACTCTGGTTAGTGCTGTGAAGGTGACAGGATAAAAAATGTTGCTTGATGATTGAAGGTATGATGACTTATCCTTGCTGCAAATAAGCAGCCAGTGTACAACTTGCAGCTCCCCTTAATTTGCAGCTTGTTCTGAAAATACAATTGATAAACAATCACTGTGTAGCTCAGGTGCTCTTTTTCACTATTGTGTATTTTTAATATGGGAAGGGGGTGGGGGGGAACAATCCTCAGTCTCTTATTTTATTTGCTTTCTTTTCAATCCTACCACACACAAAAGTACAACAGGCTAATACTTCAATGATTAACTCTTATGACTTTCATTTGAGGTGGATAAAAAGTGCTAGTGAGTGTGCCTTTGAGAATCATGTGAGGAGCAAACCTTTAAAGAGCATTTTTTTCTGTCCCATCATCTCAAATTATCTTGTTTACCCCCTGAATTCTGAGCAGGTACCATTACTGCACTCAGTTGTCCACATCACTCTTTTGAAGGGAAAATTAATTCTGAATTACTGGCCCTGTAACTGCCTACTTCTTCACATCATCTGTCAGCAAAATAAGCAGACAAAAGCTGGCTAAGTGGATTTCTGTTAGCTGCCATTCAAAAGGAAAAGGACAGGTGTTGAATGAAGCTTCTTTTTCCAGCTGCTAGTTAACAATATGTATAGGAGAAGTTTAATTGCTTGCATCCACCTGCACCCTTGTCATTTCTTGGCTTTATTGATTTTAATGAAAATATTAAGTGCACTTCAGGAGCAGCAGCTAAGTGACATGTTGATTGAAATATACAGGAAAATGTATAATGGAAGCAGGCTATTACAGTTTTAATAAAATCTGAAAGAAACAACATCTAGAGCAGCATTTTCTCAGCTATTCTTATGCATATAGCAAGTTCTGAGATGAGTAATTGGAAGCTGAATAAATGGTTTTGTTGTTGCTAAGGAAGTCTTTCACCTTAATAACCTTTTTTTTTTTTTTAATAAAGTGACCCAGGCTTTTTGGCATATTTTATTCTATTAGGTACCCTCAAAGTGCCACATAAACACAACAAAATATGTGTATGGATGCTATACAAATCATGATAGTTCAGCATTGTAAACAATGACAGTTTTGTAGTGGAGCCATCAACAGCAGGCTCTCTGTGTCAGTAGAAGTCTGTGTGAAGGACTTGGAGTTTGCCTGAAACTACATTCCACACTCTTATTTGGAGAACTTTAGACTTAAGCGAGCAAGAAATAAAAAAAAAAACAATGACATCTGCTTTGGTTCATGAATATCATTCAATGAAAATTGTACTTTTAGTTCTTTGTATACATTTTTTTTTTCCCTGGCCATTTAGTGTATCTAAAGCTGACCAAGAGTTAAGATGCATAAACTCTTTTGATTGAGGAAAGATATGCTGCCTTTTCCATAACAGAAGTTCCCTAAGTAACATCTATTATGCTAGTACATGTTTATCATGAAGGAAGCTACTCAGCTCCTTCTCATCCTCAATTTGGTGAATTTTCCTTGTTTTGAAACCGCAAATCCCCCACAGCTGCAAATCCCTAACTAAACTTTTTTACACATTTAAAAATTAATTTCTGATATTCTTCTTTACATTAATTACCATAATTTTCATACCTTTAGAACCCCTAGTCAGAAACTGGTGTCCCTTGTTGCCTGAAACTGCACAAGCACAGATCAGAAAATGTTGCTATTCAAAAGGGCTCACAATCTGAGCATGAGACAAGACAGACAAGTTAGTAGAAGGCAAAGAAACAGGTCATCATAATTAGCAGAGGCCCGCACATAAACAGTCTATTTGTTTGTGAAGTTCTTCTGTGGGTCTTGTGGAAAAACACAAATTGGGGGAAAAATCCTCAGATGGCAAGTCCTCCCCATAGTGAGGAACAGGATGATCAGCTTTCCTGAGCACTTAATAATGCAGGAAGGACCATACTGCACGGTGAACTCACTATCCTGTCTTTGTTGTTAAAAGGGTGCCTATAAAAACAGAGCAAATGCACAATGTTAACTTCTCATCAGTGCTCTCCCAGAATTTGGAAGGAATTTTCCAAGACAGATCTTATCGAGGTAGGCCTTGAATGATTTTTCTTTCTTGAACACCTGAACATTTTGAACCCTCACGATGTTTTCACGGCCTAGCTAGTGGAAGAAGTACCTCAAGTTGTCTTTGAATGTACCAATATCATTTATTGTGCCTTGTTCTTATACTGGAAGAGACAATCTCTATCAGGCCTTTCCAGATTTTGCAGTCCCCTTCCATAGCTGAAGGGTCCTCATCTAACAAGTGCTTAATGCGTAACTTTGACTCTCTGTTACTTCACTGTAATGCTTTTCCAGTTCTACCATACCACTTTGAATATGAGGAAGCAAGAAGTATGGACAGCACTCAGAGTTACTGGCAAAAGAGATTTACGGAGGGGCATAAAAAAGTTTTTCATTTTTTCCTCCGTGCATTTTCTTAATGGCTGACTCCTAGCATTCTAGCTGCCCTGTTAATAACTGTTAAGTATTGAATAAACATTTAAAAAACCCAACTTTTACAAATTTAGGACTTTCCTTCTTAGTATTAATAACCTAATCTCAAACCTGTTTCATAAGATTTGAGTTTTTCTCCTGTGCACATTACGTTTATCTGCACTGAATTTTATCTGCCATTTTACTCCATTACTCAGGCTTTCGTCTGGCTCTTACTAAGCAGTCCCTGTCCTTAACAGCCTGGAAAGCATAGTACAATTGCAGTCTTTTCCACATCACTTGCAAATATGCTGAGCAATGTAGACTGCTGTGGGATTCTGCTAGTGAATTACTTTCTACTTTTTCTTTTCTACCTTTTATTTAGTTATGTATATATAGGAGCATATTTACTTTTCTTCCAAGAGTACCTTAGTTTCTTTGCCAGACAACAGTGAGGGATTTCATGAAATGTCTTTTGAATATCAGCTGATCTATCTTGTCCATGTGTTCGATACTTCTTTTAGGAAATTGTAATAGACAGAGAGACATCATTTCCCTGTGCAGAAGCCATGTTGATGCTGCTTCTTACACAGCATATTTGGTCATATATCTTATAGTTATTCTTTAGAATTATTGGTATTCTGTCAGACATGACATCAGGCTTCCTCCTGTGTAATTCCCAAGAGCTTCCCTATGACCTCTCTAAAATTTTTTTATCACAATGGACACCACCTATTCCTATGACACTGACAAAGTTTTGAATGAGAGCTTACATGGCACAGTTAGTAGCTTGGCTATTTCACCCTTGAATTCCTTTAAAGCTCTTCGGTGGACACCATCTGGTCCTGTTGATTTGTTATTGTTCATTACAAGCAAGTGGGAGGTGCAAGTTGGACTGAACATTTTAATACTGAAGATGATAGAAGGGAAATAGACTGGAAGTTATGCAAAAATCTTAAAAGTAAAGATAAGCAGTTTAAGGTTGACGTAAAAGGCAGTAGATTGTAATTCAGTGAGAAGGATATGATCACGGAGGTGGTTTTAGAGGATGACCTTTGCAGGAAAATTTTGAATAGATCTGACTGGCTAAAATTTGCCAATGATATGGAAAAGGACAGAAAAATAAAGCTGAAACATTAACAAAACCTGGGCAACGAACTGCAAAATCATACTGAAAAGACTATATTTATGAAAACTGTGGGGAAAAAATCTGCATATGAGAGTGTGATTCACTAGACTAATTTGTGAGATTTTGAGTGTCAGAATCTGACCCATTGGGAGAATTGGATAGCTGAGAGGGTACTGCCTTGGTATTGTAGTCTGACTGCCATTTGCTGAGATTGGCAGAAAAAAGAAAGGTTGTAAAAGAACAGGGACTGAGGCACAATAGCTTAAAATGAAGGAGAGCTGTCTGTGTGCAGAGTCATACAGAATAAAGAAAACTCATGACTGAACATGGGTGGCGTCTCCAGGGAGTCTTAAAGGAAAGTTAATTTAAAGTAATGGACATTGCATTTAGTAGTGCTGACATTGTGCTTTATTTGTCAAGTAAAGTACTATTACACTTAGAAATGCTTTGCAAAGGCAGTTTGCTCATGTCAGTCGTAAGCCTTTTGAAAAGCTGAATTATGAAAGAGAAGCTTCACCCACTTTGTTTGGCTCTGGATAACTGTGTTTTTAAACTATGTAAGAAAATCGGGACATAGGCCCAGGACAGCTGTGCTGTATATTCCAGCTCTTGAAAGTAGCAATGGATAATGGAAGTGCAGCTCAGAGAAAAGCAGTGAGTGTCCGACTATGTTTTAAAATGCAATTACTCCTGATATCCTTTTGGTGAGGCATCAGTAATATGTATGCAGCCAAATTCTGACCAAAAAGTGTCAACTTTTTTTGTTGTTCTTTAAGTAGATTTAAGAAAATGCTTCATTGTAATTCGTAAGTAATTATGCTTCAGTATAGAAAAAAATATTTTACAAACTTGGTAGACATTATTATTTATACTTGGTAGATATTGTTATTTATACTCAGTTGTCAGTCACTCATGCTAAAAATCCAGCTATGTGGACATGGGAAAGAGGAGGACTCCATAGCCACACAACAGTAAATAAGGTTATCAGGAAATGCAATGTGAATAAGAAGATTTGCCATGATTTTTCCATGCAAAATCCAAACTTGAATAAGAAAGTATGAGAAAAATAGAGGAGAAATACAGATAGTTCTTGCAAAATTAAATTTAAAAATGTTCTCTTTTCCATACATATCATCTTGTGGAAGCATTCAAACACAAATACCATCCTTTTCACATAGTCACTGGAAGGAGAACGAAGAACTTATTTGCATGCAAGTAAACCACTTTGGAATATTGTGTGCTCTTAATTTACTTCCCACAGATTGATCCTTCCCCCTACGTAGACAAGTCACATGTAAGTGAATGCTTTAAGAAAGTGTGAAGCCCTAAATCTTTTCATTGCATAATTTCCTAAACATCACTTTCACTTATGACATTGTCAGCATATTACAGGTGCTCACACAATCAGATTCTAGCTGGGTCTCCTGACAACTTTAAATAGGAAAATAAGCAAATCTGAAAGACAGGGAAAGGTTTTTACTAATGACATGAATACTACTTTTGTTTGTGGAGGCTATTGAATTTGAAGCAACAATTTGAGAAGGAGGCTATTTCATTTTATTTAGAACAACAATAGCTGAATTTACAACAAGCATGACAACTTTGGAGATAGGCAGATTATGTATTTTGAAAAGAATATTAATTTAGTAAATCTTGAAAAAAATCCAGTTTATTATAAACAATAAAGACATTCAAGTTTGCATATGATTCTGAAACAACTTTTTTTTGGTCAGTACTCAAACTTCTCGATGGATTTTTCTTCAATATTGTTGGTGGAATCAGCTTTTCATATTTCATCTTCCTTTTTGCAAATGTTACTTTTTCAAGTGACATTTAATTCAGACGGTCAAAAAGTTTTTACATGCCAAATGAACTCATAATGTGTCTTAAAGAGACAAGAGGCTGCTACTTAGAAGAAAAACGCGTGATAGTATAATTTATGCAAAATCCACTTATTTAAAAGGAGAAATATTTCTGGCATTCTAATTATAATGGATGGCAACAACTTTTTCTTGTTTTTAATAGTGAGCATAACATTATGGGCTGGATCGGTTTTGGCTTTTTAGTGAATTTGTTAGCTCTCAAATACTGTGATAGTTAGGTGAGATGCAAGAAAAATAGTTTTTAAACAGCTAAAATTTTGAAAACTCTGAAGTTTTGTTATTGTTTTCATTGGTAGTATAGGTGAAAAACCTATGTCTGACTCTGAATATCTTGGTCACCAATGAGTGTTCTAAAAGAAGCAGAATCTAAGCTTCTGGTGCAGGGTCCTCAAAAATTACCTAGTCCTTACAAGCTTACAATTGTCTCTCTGTGAGTTCAGATCATTTTCTTATCATTTCACAGGGCATTTCTCATACAGTGAAGTTAAATTGATCCATGCAACAAATGCTTAAATATTCAATTAGGGTTTGGAAGACTTATTTTTGTGTGTATTTTCTTTTTCTCTAGCTGTTTCAGTTACTCGAATTGTCTTTTAAATCTGGGATTAATTTTACTTCTTCGGAAAGTCTAAGGTAGTAATTTTGACTCAAATATTCTCATGTAAACCTCGTATCATTTTTAGCTCCCTCAGTGTTACTGCTTTGTTAAATTCAGGACAACTAATGGCTCAGCCAGAATCAGAGGTATAGAGGATCTGCTGTCCATTTGGATGGATGATTAGCAGTTTGAAAAGAGTAGGGGAGATGAAATAGAGTTCATATTTCTAGTTTCTTGTGCAAGTATGTCCAGCAACGTGTGGGGTCATCCTTGGTGTGAACCACAATCTTTACTCAAGCCCAGACTGGCAAAGATGATCTGCTCCAGCAACACAGTAATAAGATGTTTTTACTTCTCCAGTGTTTGATGCTGCAGTCAGCATCCAACTCTCAAAGCTTAGCCACAAGCCATCAGAAGATTTACTGTGGACAACAAACTTTCCTATGAACCTGGGTGAGTTTATTGGTTTGGATATTATAGGATAAGAAATATAAAAACCAAAATCTTGAAACAGCCTGTATTCTCAGCAAATAAAAATTGAACTCATTTCATTACATTTTGGCAGTATGTTGTTTAAGCTCATGTAAAATACCTTCTCTAAATCTCTACACAAACATAAGGCATCTATGTATTTTGATTTAGGACTATATCTCACTTGGAAAAATCCCACTGCTGACTGTGACTCCAAATTTAAACACACTGTATACAAATAAGAAGAAGACCAATGAATGTCTGTAAGTTCCGTAGATTGCATTATCACTTCTAATGCTTTCTATGTGTTCTTTAACTCCTAAACTCAGAATAGAAACTGGTATTTAGGCAGTTTTAATTGCATGTGGTTTTTTTTTTTTCACTAATGAACTTATTTACAGAAATATTTGGAAAGTAGAAAAAGAGTTGCATATATAGCTCATGGCTCATGCAGCTGCGGTGATTTGCCAGAATTTTCTGTAAAATAATACCAAATAGTAATTACAGACAACCTCTCTTTGTAAAACCCAATATTCTGGATAAAAAAAAGAAAAAAAAAGTGTTGTCTGTTTTTAACACTGAAAAGCAAAGAGTTATTAGCTTTTTCTGTCAACTTAGCTGCTGATGCACAAAGATTTGATATATACATTTTACAGTTAGATATGCATGAAAAAGATTGGTCTTTGGGTCTGTTTAATGACTCTTATCCTGTCTAATATTAATTAGTAATAAGATATGATTCTATCAGACATCTGGTGTCTAATCTTCTGTGCCTTAATCATGCAAGAGTATACCTGTGTGCAAAAATTTTGACACTATTAAATATCATGGGTTAACAATTAACACACTGCAAATTATTTTGTGCATTACACAAAGTAACATTAGAGAAGAAAAATTTACTTTTAGTAAATACCTTTTTACAAGCTCTGGAGAAGATCAGCTGCAACAAGCAAAGTGCTTTCATGTGGAAAAAAATAAAACAACCCTTGAAGTGTCCGATGAATATTTCATAACACTTGCAACTTGCAGAATGTTCTAACATGTCTCTTTGTACTCTAGTCAGCACTGGGTTAGAGAACGTCATCTTTACTCATATCAGTAAACATCAGTCACATACAAAGGACTACATTTGAAATTGAAATGTAGGCTACACTTGAACCCTATAAATTCTCTTTACCTTTTGGAAAAACAGCAGGGACTTTTGGAGACCAGCTTTATAGAACATGAAATGTCTTGTTTGTCATTTTTAGGATAAAAAAGCAACCATTTAAATAAGATTTTTTTTAATCTTCTTATAGCTTACTTCTGTTATAAATTAAACCAAATATTATTGTACTGTATCCAGTCTATCTTGACATTTCATAATTTCATTTTTCAGACTGCCACTTTTCAGTTTGTGCCCCATATATTAAATCTTAAACTGGAGTAAAGTAACTTTTCACTAATTTAAAGAAAGGTAAAGCTACAGAAAAGTCATAATGACAATCTCTTTTAAGGAAAAAATGTAAATCCCAGAATTTTTAATAGAAACTTAAGAAAGATAGGCTATAGAAATGCACAATTAATGGAAGATGGAAACCTTAAATTTATCCTCCAGTCAATGATTGTGTAATAGTACTAAGTTATGTTGTAGCTTCAAAGTAGATTAAATGAATTTTTAAAGACAAATAAGAATAAAGAATTCTATGGTTTTCTGAATAAAAACTGATTTTAAAAAACTATAGAATTATGGAAATTTCTTTTTTATGAATTTTGTGCAAGAAATTAGCTAACTTTGAAATACATCTGTGCAGGGCAAGTGTAGCAGATCATGCTTAAAATGAATACAATCATAGAATACGAGGTCGCATCAAATATAATTCGATCTCCTCTGCCTCAGAAGCTGCTATATTGCATTCGGGTGTTCCTTTTCTAAAGCAAGTACCTTGACTGTGACGAGTAAGTGAGTTGTGTACCACCCAGCCTTTAGCACTGCCTGCCATCTGTGAGTGAGAGGGATATTTACTTTCTCATAAAGGAAAAAACTGAAATACTCAGACACTATGCTATGAATTTCTGAAGTTACGATAGAAGAGTTATGATGGAAATTTGGTTGTTATGTTGACAGGTAGACACAAGTTTGGATTTTACTTGCAGTTAATTTTTTAAAAATATTGTTTACATGTGAAAATGAAACCTGTCCAACAAATACTGCTGATATCAGCTAATGCAATAAGAAAAATTACTGAAGTAGTTTCATATTCAATTCTGCCAAACAGATGAATTTTTAAACCTCATTGTATTGAATGAAACAGCCTCATTGTGATTTTAGTTATGGAGAAATGCTGTTGGAAATCAATAAAACAGCATGTTTCCCCCAGTACAACAGCTTTCTAGTCTGTAAAAGTATAAAGTTATGTGAAGTAAGAACATGGTATTTGGATAGATTTCTTGATGATGAAAAACTATTTTTTTTTTCAGACAGAGTTTATAGATAATATTTTTCCAACTTACTTCTCAATATGGCTTTTAGTTTGATAACACTTAAAGTTCTGAATCAAGCTTACAGATGTATCAGACCAAAACTACCTGTCTTTCCCCAAGCAGTTCCTAGTGACAAATCTTTATGTAGCACTACCTGTTCCCGAGAAGATTCAGGATGCTGGAAATTTAGCTTACTTTGTCATTGCACAAAAATTATCAGTTCTGAATGTGGGTTATATGCTGCCCTACAGAAAACAAACAACCAAACAAAACCAACCAAACAACAAAAAAACCCCAACCACTTTTTGAAACCCTTTCAAGTTACAACTTATTTGTGCGTCTGACTTGAAAACAATGATTCATTTTCTCAACAATTTTTTTAGGCTTTGAAGTATTAAATAATTTCACATCAGAAAGAAGAGTATACACTGACACTCCTCAGAGGATCAACCCCTAAATGGGAAGCAAATAGCATAGCATTGCAGAGCTGGACATCTTGAACAGCACGTTCCTTTCTTGAGTCCTTTATGTGCGGCAACACAGAGCATTCTGCATGCTTGACTGTACTTGTTTATGCATATGCACTGCAAGACAGTACCTTGTCTGGAAAGTAAAGGGAAGAAAAACGCTCAAGTTGATTTGCTTTTGCCAATGAAGTAAGAATTATATCAGCTTGGGTAATGCGACCCTTGAATGTCACTAACCAGACTGGTGCTGACTGGGACCATAAAAAATAGTTATCTTGTGAATACTGTGTCCTACAGCAAGCTATAATGTTTTTTCCAGTGCTTACCCGTCACAGAGAGGAACCTGGGGAAAACAAGAGCTATTTGTGTTGTACATCGCAGTCAGTCACAGTCCCAGCCGTCCCGTTACTGTCGTGAGAATGAAGGCTCCTTTCCTCATTCCACTCTGCTGCAAGGTTCTCTTGAGAAAATATTGCCTTCAGTGTGGGTCTGAGATTTTATGTATTATGTGTGTGTACATACACCCACTTACATACATGTATGTTCACAATTATATACACTTACTGTATATGTTCATACACAAACACATTATATACATGCACACAGTCTAACTATATATAAATAATGGAGCACATGTGAGGGCAGAGCCTGTAAATCATAAATGAGACAACTGGTGTCACACAGTGATAACGGTGAATGAGCTGGGCCATTAAAAGGTCTAAGTCTGAGCCTGTTGAAAATACTGGCCAGAGAAAGTAGCACATAGATTGTGCTATTCCCAGTCATGCGGGGAAAATATGAGGGAAAGAAGTGACCTTGCACATATTGGTTCTGCCTGAGAAACTCTAAGTGTGTGTGGGAAGAGCTGAAGGGAAGAAAATAAAAGATAGGTTATCCGTATGTAGCTACAGTAAGACCAGATGGATCAATACAGGGGGTCCCAATCATCATTAGCTGCACCAAGAAAGAGGGCTGTAAGAGACAAAGTTGCATTGAGAAGAAATGTGTGCTTCCTTTTAATGGAGATGGATTGTGAAGACGCTTTCATTTTTACTTTCACACCTTCTCGGAGCATCTCCTCCCAGAGCAAGGTGGGTATTCCCCACACTCCAGGGAATACCTGGACTGCACTCAGTCCCATCTCTCATGAGCAGCCAGATCTTCAAACCTCATACTTTTCCGGAAGTTACAGCAGGATCTAAAACTCCTGCAAACTTCTTTCGACAGTGAAGACATGATTGCACCAACCTTAACCCCCGTGAAA
Source organism: Patagioenas fasciata (assembly GCF_037038585.1). NCBI lineage: Eukaryota > Metazoa > Chordata > Aves > Columbiformes > Columbidae > Patagioenas > Patagioenas fasciata. Next base: position 28,515,618 of record NC_092560.1, read on the forward strand.
TCCTTCCAACTATAAAATCTTTAAGCAACTTTGACACCAGAGAAGCACAGAGCCTCAAGGTATGTAAATTCTTACAGAATTTAATAAGCCCAGCAGAGGGGGGATTCAGAGAACAGAATGTTATTATCATGGGATGTAAAGCACATATTTTAACAGTAAATACTTGATAACTTGGGAAGTCTGTGTAGTCTAAACACAAGTTACTAGCTGATTGAGGTGTCTCAGATTTCACTGTGGCAGTGCTCATTCCCAAAGGTGCTCCAGCAGGCTAGTACACCTTGTGAGTTTTCTGAATGTCTTGCTGTTTTCTCAACAGATTTGCACTGAGGCTAGTGAAGATGTCAGAGCCAACCCTATGGGAATTCAAAGTCTACTTTACAACCCATTTTCGAGACTTTTGTGAGTAGCTGGTTTGCTTAGCCTTTTTCCCAAAAAAATTTACTCCACTGCACTCCCTCACACAAATAGCAAAATAAAAGAAAAATTGTTCAGAAAGTGAATACAGTAGGTACAGAATAATATGTATGTGACATTCCCCATCAAAGGCACACTGAAGGAGCTACAGATAACATTTAATGTTCATCTTGTAATGCTTTAGATAGGTGAGTGTTTTGGTTGCTAGTGCTTAGCATGTTTGGGTAAATAAAAAGGTACTATCTTGGTTTTTCCAAAGCTATTCTTTCTGTCTGTGCTCAAACAGAATCTTTCTCTAATGAATCTCTGAAGATAATAATTCCAGAATCCTTTTTCCTAAACAACTCCAGTTGGAGCTGTCTTGAAGATTATTTCTTGCTGAAACAGCAAGCTATACTATTTCTGACACATATATTGTTTCTGGTAAGAGATCATATAGCCTCCTCAGCCACACAAAGGTGATTCACTGCCTTTACTCTTTCTTCATTTAACAGGGTGCACAAAGGTAACTGGGGACTGAATTGTCTCCACCGTGAGAACCCTGTAAGCAGTTCAATTGAGGACAGGCCCGACCCACTATGTATGTGCTTTCTCTTCCAGGAAACAATGGACTTTGTCATACTAATGGAAGTAAATATATATCCAGAGCAGAAATAAAAGAAGACATTATGACTTTAAATTTGTATCTGCAAAAAAAAAAATGTAGATCAAAAGCAGCTGAGGAGAGGTTTGGGTTTTTTTCCTGAGTGAAAGAATATCTGAGTATTTGTTATTCAGTCTTCAGTAAAGGGAAGCAATACATGTAATCCATGAAATATAAACCATATTAGGAAGGCTTGCACTGTGATTTTCAACAATGTGTGAGATCTAGGTCTTTAGCAATTCCTGCGTCAGCCTTCTCTGGTCTGCTTGTGAAATCCACCCTCTTACAGGCATGTCAGAACTTGTGAGAAATCAAGAGACCCTATTAGTTTAAAAAGTACCAGGTATATCTTAAGGAATCGCAGAAGGAAGATATTAAGGAAGACATTAAGTCTTCAGAAGGCATCAGATAAGACTATGGGAACTAATAAGAAAGATGTTCCTTTGATAGCAATGACAGGAAGAACACAAATGTGTAAACCTCACCCTTTGGATTCTGATTCACCACTTTTGTTGTCTCTGCCTGGAAACTGAAAACCAGTACACTCAGCTGTATGTGTTGTTGTGGTGCAACAGAGAAATGTTATTTTGAGTGACTGTTGTTCACTCTTACAAGTTTTGGCCATAACTTCTGCAATTCCATGGCTAAGTGGACTGGGGTTGGGTGATCCTGCAAGATTTGTTCTTGTCAGAGACTATAGCCCACTGAATGGGGTGAATGCATGAAACACTCATGGAGAACATGAATGAAACTCATATTGTTTCCACTGCTTAATCTCACTGTTGTAGCGTTTGCTAGATGATTTATAAAGGAACATTCCAGCAGAAGTTGTCTTAATCACCTAGTGTCTACTTGTTTGACAGTTTCCTTCTCACCCTGAGCAGGCTCTTCTCAGCACCTTCAGACTCCAGTGTGAAATAACATTCACTGATGGCCTGTATTTGAATCTTCAGCTATATCTCATCAACTCCTTCTACCATTGCACAGTTTCTAGTATTATTCTGACACTTCCTTTGATATGTCCTAAAATTTCATTTATTTTTCTCATGACTGCATTCTGTGAGCGTGACTCCAAGAAAATTCTTTTTTTTCTTCTTTCTTTTTTTTTTTTTTCAGTTGATACAGCCAACAGAAACATTTCCAATTAATTCCAGTGTGCACCATGTTGTGTGAGGATACTGCAAAGAATTATTGTTGGTACTCCTGTGTTTAGGGTAACTTGAAAGCAAGTATCTTGGGCAAATAAACACCCTGTTATCTTCCAAAGTAATGAATTTTTGATATTAATAGCAGGAACCTTACCTACAACAAATTTTTGTTTAAATATGAGAGGTTTTTTCCTGATGTTAATCATTATAGCCAAATTTCATAGTATAGTACATTACCTTACTCTAGGTTGTTCTATGCTCTCCTGCAGGTTCAGTGGTGAGGACACAGTCCCGTGGTAGGACTGGCATGCAGCAGAGCCTGGAGTGTGTCTGTTGAGGAGTCAAGGTGGGCAGGTAGGGATTCCATGCGGCACAGCAGCAACATTGATGTCTACAATGCAGAGTCTGCACAAGTGAATGACAGAACTCCAGAGGATTATCTCCCACTGAAACTGAATATAAGGGGTTAAGAGCCTTCCCACCTCTATCAAATTCTGTAAAATCAGCCTTTAATTTGAGATCTTGCTGTTCTATCCTTTATTCTTTGACACACTCCTGCTTTTAATCCTTTACCATGTGATGCAGCGTATTGTGCAGCAGCTACTTAGCCAGAATATTGAACTCCTTTCATATATGGTCACTGCTGGATGATGCAGCTCACATTTCTTTAGAAGTAAGGAAGAAAAAGAAGCCTTGAGTGATTCGCGAAGGCTTGAGGTTCCTGTGTATACCATAAATACTAGCAAGGGCAAGTCTCATCATTATATAAACTGGAATAAAGTTCTTCCCAGTAGATTGCAGGAGGCTGAAAGGTACTGGAATGCGTTAGGCTTGTCATTACAAGGGCTAGGCAAGAGAATACTTCAAGTCATCTAGGAATGGTGTCTCTCAAATGGAGAGGTTGTCCTTGTATTTCATTTCCTATTCCCTGTCGTCATTTGCTGTGCACATATGACAGGGAAACAAAAACACTGCTTATGAACACCACACTACATTAGACTGAGGTACTATATTCTGTCTGTACTTTTAGTATACATCCATACACAATATGCATTTTTTTTTAATGTACATTTACATAGACCATAGTTATAGGGAGAAGCATGCCAGGTTGTGGATAAAAACTTTCCCTGTTATTCTTTACCCACAGCACTTTGTAGAAAGGAGAAAGAAATACATATATGTCTGTGTGTGCTTATGCATGCAAATACACATGTGTATTCTGTACTGGTGTTGAATCAAGGACAACAATTTTAGGGCCACACCTCTGTGCTTTTTTTTTTTTTTTCAGTAACACTGCAAAAGTAGCCATAACACTAATCCACAAGAAACAGAGTCTCTTGAAAAATCTTTCCTACACATACTTTTTGCTGCACTGAAATCCTCATTTTGGAAAGGAAAAGTTTTAGGTTTTTTAAGTGTCAGAGGAGAAATAAGACTTTTTCAACGTTTTAAAAATGAGAAAGAAGAAAGCTGGTTCGTTTTTTCTTTCAGTTTCACTGAAATATAAACACTGCAAATATTCCTGGAAGTTAAAAATATTGACATATTTTAATATATAAAAAAGATGTCTTAAAATTTTTGTCGAGCTCTTTTTAGAGCAGAGAGTAAAGCAGACTTACTCCACACTAAAATCTAGTTCTCTCTCCTCTTACCTTATGCCGTCTTTTTTTCCCTTTATTTTTATTGACAGTAATTCCTTGGTGATAAGTACCTAAAGGCTGTATCTGAAGCCTATTCAAATAAATGGGAGTCTTTCCACTGACTTACATGTGCTTTACATCAGACTATGTGTTTGGTAGAGTTTACAGGAAGACTTGAAATTCATCTAAAATGAAAACAAACCATTCACTATGTAGTGAACCCACTGTACAGATGTGAAGGACTGGTTCCTGCTTCTGTCTGTTAACATTTCTGTAACTTCTAGGTAAACAATGTAAGCATAGTAAAACCGAATTTTCTGTTGCCTTGCATCTTGTGTAGCCATTTACATCTCTGTCTTGTGGAAATGGATTATTAAAACCACTCCTGTTGGTTTTGGCAATATAAATTATTACATAGTGTTTCATTGTACCTGCAAGAAAGATAGAGAAATAACTCCAGGATACAAGTAGCTGAAAAAAATGTTTTTCTCTTAAAAAGAGTTTGCTTTCTTTTAGAGCTCTTTCAGGAAAACAGTCTAAACAAAGACACAGGAAATGTAAATGCTTAGATTTCCCTTAACTGTGCAGGTACTGATTTAAAAAAGTTGTGCCCCTTTTATATACTGCTCATATTGCAGAGCAACAGAGAAGCAAGCTTGGAATCTGTAAAATATTGACAAATAGAAAAACTTAGCTATTGAGATTGTAATTATTTCATGAGAAAGGTGCAGTGATTTGTTTGGCCTAATATCACTACTTCATGCAGTTTGTACATGAGGAACAGGCATTGCTCATTTTGTTTTGTTTGTTGTTGATTACTGCATAAGGAAATTGGTAAATTCAACTTTGTTCTTTTGAATTCATAGCAAACCATCCAGAATAAATATATTACATGGTAACTTCAGAAAGAAGGGTCCTAGGTGACTCAGAATACAAGCACAAATTGCAAAATAACTATTGTATTTTTACATTGTTTGTCATCCACAGTCAAAGAAAAACAAATTATAATCTGAGAGACCTGTAATTTCCTAAACAATGTGAAAACAGTGGACACTTCCACAGTTATCTGCAAGTGGTGTTAACAGAGGAGTTATTAATTACACGATGATTTGGCTTTGTAAGATCACTTAGAATACGAAACATTAGGTGTTACTTGTCATGGGTTGGAAGGTTGATCATTTGGAACTAACAGCAATGCATCTGGGGGTACCAGAGAATGTTAAATGTTAAAGACTTTCTTTATCTGTTTTCAGATGTTCATCAGATGTATGCATGGCATAGGGCTGAAACTTTACCAAGTGGATTTATTTCTGGTATTCCAGTATCTGCTTATTCCAGTGGTTGCCACCGGTGTCTTAGGAAAGTGAGACTAAAGTTTCCTATTCAAACTATGAGGAAAGGATGTAAGTAGAATATAAAAGTGGATAAAGTATGGAAATGATGTGAGGTTGTTTCAGCAATAAAGTTGCCAGGATGTGATTTAAGGGATGAAATCATCAATCAGAAAGAGAACCTCCATCCTAACACTCATGGAAATCACCATCTAAGTGTTCCTTTACACCCAAGAACCTCTTATGAGACCTGACTTTCCCCAAAAATCTTTGTGCTGCTCAGAGATGTCTGCAGCTCCCTTCCTTTCCACTTCTGCACTCATATTGTCCTTGCTCAGATTTGTTCATTTACCACAAAAATGCAAAGCTTTGTTTCCGTTTTTGCCCACTGAAGAGTATACTCCATTTAGACATCTCCCTACCATAAGTGTTGTAATGACTATCATTTTTGTAATTTTTTTGTGTAATATTTTGGTACTTTAGGTCATATTAAGTTGTTTTCATTGTGTATCTTTGGGTATTTTTTCCTCTTGGTTGTGTCAGACCAAGTCTTGATCTGTTGCATGTGCCAAGCCTTTGTTACAATTTCTGGTTGTCTGCATCCAAGGGGGAAGAAAAACAGAATAGGTAGACATTTTTAAAAAGACAACAAAATAGGAAAAAAGTAGTTCTTTGCATTCTGAATATGAGCTGTTGGTTTGTTTGAGATTTGTTGTTCCGTTTAAAAGCATATCAGATACACGCATGACTGTGATTTGCTATTATCACTCTAATCTTCTCCCCTGTGATTTTTGCTAGTCAGAAGATCTTTGGAGAGACATATTAAAGTCCATTTGTATCTATTAGAATTTGAAATTCATCTTTTCTGTAGTCTCTGTGGGTTTTGTTGTTTCTGTTGAAGAGATCAGCATTATATCTAAAGGTTGGTGCAGGATTCTGTATTTATCTGTTCTCTAATGGGCTTTCAGAAAGAACAGAACTGTTTATTTAGTTTCTTCCATAAGGAAAGGGTATTTTATTATCATTTTGCAGTGCAGTATTGCTTATTGCTCCATTGAGCCAAGTATTGCTAACACACAAAATTAAAAAGACAGCCCTTGCTACAAAGAGCTTGTGAACAAAAAATGCAAGCAGAAGAGACATGGCAGAGGAGCTGGGGAGAATAGGGCAAGAATGGAACTGTCTCTTTTAGCATAATCACCAGAAGTCACAGGAAAATCTTGCTCTGGCTCCTAGCAAACATTTATTGTGTACCAGTGTTCTAATGGCAGGATCCACTTCTCAGGAGGGATCTGAGTGAAGAAAACTTTTGCAGTCACTTTATGAAGCCTGAAGTTACATATTTTTTGCCCCACATGAGTTTAGCTGATATGTTTCTGATTGCTCCAACAGACATGCAGCTCTGATTTTTCTTTTCAGTGAGAGGAACTCTTGGAAAAAAGTTTCAATATTTTGGTGTTTTATTGTTAAACATGTTTCAGTTGTACCTAGAAAGCACTGGAATACTCTTGTAGAACCATTTAAGCAGGAGGTGTGTGCTAACTGCTCGATACTTTCAGACATCTCACTTGGATCAGTTAGTGTAAATTAGGTTGAAAGCCATAATACATGTTTATCTTTGAGTTCACATGCAGAATGGAACTAGTGAAAAGTGTAAAGTAAAATAGAAGAAAATAGAATAAAACATGATTCTGCATGTGTTTGCTAATTGCTACAAGTCTGTCCTGTGCTAGTCCATGAGCATCAGTGCAACCTTTCTGTCAACCCCAAGATTTACACACTTCACTGCTAATGTTCTGTGTTTACATTGCTGTGTGTCATGTTTTGCTGTTTCAATATAAGAAGGCTTTTTCCCTCTTCCAACAAAATAAATTGCTATGGAAGCAGTAAAGTTACTGAGATGGGTGTAATGCATGGATTCTCATGTGAAGAACAGAAAATTAAGTTCTAACACATAGTCTGAATGACAAAAGAAAGTTTGTGAGAGGGTTACAGTCGGAGGGAAACATGTATGTACTACAGAGAAGCATAAAAGATATAGACATGAAAATATTTCATTGTCACTTGTAGCAGTTTAGCCTATGTCTCTTCAGATTCCCACAGTCTTCTGACTATAGAAGCTCAAATGTTCTAAAGACATAAAGGAGTAGATTCAGCGGATTTACCATTTTTTGTAATCAAAAATCTGTGCTCTCTAGACCATGTGAGGTTGGTATCCTGTAGTCCAGACATTCTGTATGTTTACTTAATTAGCTTATTCTTATTTTCTTCCCCATGTTACGTACATGCTTTAGCTGCTTCTCCCAGATGTCCTCTCTCAACCAAATAAACACAATGTTATTACGTCTGTAGAAGAAAAAAGAACTCTCTGAAAACATGTATTATGAGTATAGGGCACCCACAAAACACTGGATGATTCTCTGAATAAGCACACACACTTGCCCCGCAAATTTACTGCACCCTGCTGATACAGGTTGTCACCGGGTCCCTTGGAAATGTATTCACGCTGTTGGAGCACGGCTCACTTTGCTCTGATTGGCTTATCCTACAAGGAGTTTCTCCTTGTTTCAGTGTTGTCTTTAAAAAAAAAAAAATGTTCTGAGAAGATTAAATATTCTTGAATAGCCTTCTGGAGTCAAGGGAAGTTGATCTTGTGGGGTATTGTTTGTCCAAAATGAGTGCAGAAGAGACGCAAAACCAGTTAGATTAGAAATACTGCATTTTGGTCCTGCTCTGCCACCACATAAGCTGATCCATAAGACCTTGGTTATTTAAAATACACCCCGATATGAGGTTGAAATGTTATTAGAATTTTGTTTAAATACCACTTCCAAAATGTGTCAGTGTTTGTCACATCTGAACACTTGCGGGAAAAAAAGAGTTTAGCACAACCAAGGCATTTTTTAAAGCTGTGGCACATATTAAGAAGGCATAGTGATCCAGAAAGGAGATGAGAGACCTTCCATCCTCTCACTGCTTCTATGCAAATTGTTTTACCTTTTTTCTTACTTCTGGTCAAGCAAAAGCTACAATACTGGAGTCTATTGCAGTACTAACACATTGGCACACAAGTGATATGTGCTTTTTTGGAAGATAAAGTCACAGAGACAAATATATTTGGCACAAGTAATAAAGATTTATTTTTAATTTATGTTAAATTACAGTAGACTTACTACTATGTTGCAGAGTGCTGTTCAAAAGTTTTCTCCATACACAAGTTTTAGTATTGCAGGACAGTGATATCGCATTCCTCCATTTTAAAAAAAGAATTCTTAATAATGGTCTAGAGCTCTTTGAATTGTAGTCATTAGTGTAACTGGAAAGGGGAAATGAGATGTATACTGCTGACCTTTGAAGATGGCACACAATTAGGTATTTGAACAAGACCCAACACAAGCAAGCAGCTACTCATTGCATCTTGAGAGATTATGTCTTACTTGGAGAGTCTAGAAATTCTTTGGATCTCCTGGGTCTGGGTGTGTACCCATGCTGATGGTAACTACATATGAGAGTGACATATGGACATATTGCCACCTGTGCAAATCGATTTGACGGTTTGGGTGCTGTGATGGCAGCATCTTAGGGTGGGGGCACACCAGTAAGACTATCTCTAGAAACAGATAACAGAACAGTTTCAGTGAACGGGAGAACTGCAGTAAAAAAACTTCTCTGCCAACAAGTGTGAAGTGCAAAGTGGATTAGAAGAAAATGAAAAAAAAAAAATCCCTCTTCCTGTTCATATTTGTTCTAAATTAAGTGCAACAGCTCAGTAGCTTGACCTTAGGTGTCATCAAGAAAAATGTTATGAAATTATCTTTGCTGTCTGCAGTGATGAATGACCAAAACACTTAAACAGAAAAAAACCCAAACCAAAAATGTATAATTGAATATATGTGGGATGGAATTGAATTAAGACAAATACAAATAATTATTTATATAAACATGGTAATGTCAATATTAGCATAAATTGTTGCAAACTGAACAAGTCAAATCAACAACAGATTCTTTTTGCCTGGATAATCATCTTGTGAAATTCATTGACACATGTTACAAATGAAATAAAAGTGTGCACAGAGAAAAGGAACAATATAAGAGTTTTAGTTTTAATATTATAATTACTATCCTTTACAAGGACCAACGATTAGTTTTCATTTTTAGTTTACCAAATAATGCTATACCAATTTAGAACTCTGAAAAAATTTTTGGAATATTTTTTAGTTTTAAAAGGAAAAACTTCTTAGCAGTGAAAAAAAGGTTTTCCATTAGTTTAGTTTGAAAATGATGTTTTAGAGAAGTAAAAGTGTGGAACATAACAGGCTGATAAATCCTGTGGTTTATGAATGACCTATAAAGTCAGAAAATAGCAGGTTCAAGACAGAGGAAGTGTTAAAATCACATGTTGTTTCAACACTTTTTTGTTCACCAACCTGTTATTTCCACAGTCTCTAGGTCGGTTGCTTGTCTCAAACTGAATAATCTTTGTTGATAATGTTCCTTTTGGAATGCTCTTTACTTCCTCTATCTAGAAGAATCCCAAATTAACATGAACAGCTTCAAGATTGCCTGCGTTAATTCATGCTAAATTTATGTATAGTAAAGATATCCAAATCTGGTAATCAACAGAAAAGTTTTGAAACTACTCTCATTCTAATTTTTAAATTGATTTGCCACAAATCTGGACAGAACCCTCCTCAGAATTTCTTGTAAATATCTATTCAGCCAAATTTGTCCAGTAGAAATGATCACAAGCTAATATTCAAATCCATTTAGACAAATAACCCAGGTTTTAAATTTTAAATGACTTAAATTTTGAAATCTGAGGCCTCCTCAAGAAGTTTGTCCTCTTCTTAAGAGGAAGCTACAGCCAAGATACACCAAAGTATCTCAGATTCTTAGGCAAAGAAATCCCACTGAGGAGCCAGAAATGATTTACCACAACATACACAAGCAACTGCAGCTTAAGGAGGAACTAAAGGGGTGTGGTGGCCGCCTTCATAGAGCAAGGCAGACTAAAAGCCTGTTCAGCAACCATTAGGATCATCTACAATTCCAGTATAACTTTCTGTGTCCCTTCTCTCCTGAATGAGCTATGCAACAGCTGCCAATACTTTCAAATACAGTGCAGCTGATAGAAAGCCATTTGGAATGTAGATACCTAAAAAAGTGCATTATTCTTCTTACTGTTTACTAACTTGGTAAAAATCCTTTTAAAACTGACTTTTTTTTTTTGTGAACTTTGCTGTCTGTGTTTAACATGTATTCATTTGAACTTTTATTTACAGAGCTCTGGATAATTCAGTTAATTTATGAAAACATTGTGGAGGTCTATGTTTGGAGAATTTAATGTGTAAGAAACACTTAAATCAGTTGCCAGCACTTCTGAGCACCAAGTTGCCTATATGCACATGAACTTTAACTTCTGATGTTACCTTTTAGACAAGAGTGGCTTTGTATGTGTATTCCACACACTTGGGCTGTATAACTAAAAGCCAGATGGAAGTAGCAGTTTCGTTTTGACTTGTTTTTTCCTTTGGAAACTTTGATTACATTGCGTTTGCTTTGTTTTCAAACACAAAGCTTAACAACTCCACTCACCTACTAACAACAACCTGCAATCCTATCTCTTTGCTTTTCACCTACCATATAACGTCTCCCTATCCTGATGGGAAAATCTTTATAAAAAGTGAAGAGAAATTGCAACAAACTTTCCAATCCAACAGTATCTAGTGATCAGGGAGTTGAACAACAAATCAGAAGTGAAGGTAGCATGCATTAATTTCAGTGACAATCTCCAAGCAACCTGCTATGTGCTGTAGGGTAAAACTTCAGAGCTCTTAACCTTATCCCCATCTCCATCAGTTCTCCATTCGTGTCTTATGACCCTTCATTAAGACATTATGTTTGTAGACTCTGAATAGCACACCATCTTAAAATTCCTAACTCTAGATATTTGTAGCGTCGTACATTTATTTCATCTCTAGAACTGACTTCAGAAGTCCTCAGGCATGTATTCAAGAAATGGTAAACATCAATTTATACATGGAAAATATTCTGAAGAAAGAACATCTGAAAAAATGCCGGGAAAATGTTAAGTCTGGACACACACTCCTCCTGAAGTGTCAGTTGTACAGAGCTTATTGTTAGCCTATGGAAAACACTGTAACATAGGACTATTCATTTTTAGAAAGGTGGATGTAGAAAACTTCAGCTTAATTAAACACGAATTGTGAAGACAAATAAAAACAAATGAATTTTAGAGACTGCAGAAGAATCTGATGCGAGAAAAGTCCTGAGCTGTGGGGACTGAAGGTGGTCTTTTTTCCAGCTATACTCTTCTTGTTCCAGAAAATAATAGTTTTTATTTCTTCACTGTTTTTCAGATCTAACAGTTTTTCCCTACTGACCTTTTTGCATAATTAATCTCAGGTGCAGATTCAGCAACCATACTGGTAAAAGTGTCGCACAGATGTTTTTCAAGGACATCTTTATCCATATAGAGAGAAATCCATCCCCTGCCCCCCAGTGCTTTTTGAATTGTTAACTGATAAGTGTTCAGCTCACATCTGATCTCCGTTAGCCTGTCTGGGTTCCCTAGTGGAACAACTAGCATTATGCTAAATGAAGTACAGCAGTGGCAGGTGTATCCAAACTGTTTTACCTGAAGTGTGAACTGCCCAGGAGTCCAGTGAGAGCAGGGCGTGGTGCAGCTTTCCCTGGCTCTGCACGCAAGTGTCCACCTTGCCTGTGTGGGGCTGCTACTAGATAGCAAAATAAAGCAAGTAGTGGTTCTCCAGTGTTTGAAAAAGGCAAAGTATCTGGGCGAGAAGTGCTTTCATCTGGTCAATATTTCCTCTCCGAAACAGCAAAAGAATGGGCTGGTTTGCATTGGCAGATACCATGACGTGTGGCAGGCTATAAAAGAAGTATGACACCAACTTCTGAAGGCGATGGTCAGACACGCTCTCAGCACTTCTAGCTTTGCCTGTGAAAGCATCAGCAAGAACACAAGATTTAAGCACAAATACTGAAAAATAACCATGTGTGGGATATGATTTTTTTTGGAAGAGTATTAAATTTCAGGTATTCCTTTCTTATAAATGCTCTTTTTCTTCTGACTCCTCCATCCTCCTCATGAGATGTAATAACTCCTACTATTATGACTGCATGTTTCTGCACCAGGACCCTTCAGATGCATCATCAGTGAGTCGACCCAGAAGATCTATGATTTGTCTGCTAAGCTGCATGGAAGTGGAAATTATTCCCACTCTTGTGCCTCTTTATGAACTGTTACTGTGAGAGAACTGTCATTAAAAATTGGAACTGAATGCTTGATTCAAATCCTGGAGAAGAGGACAAAGACCTTTTTTTTTGCTTGAAACCTGCCTCTGTGCTTTAAAGATGTGTATGCAACTGAGAAATGGAATGATGGGCTGCAGCAGCTGTAAGACATTTCACGTAAAATGTAATACAGAAATATTAAAAAGCATAAAGAAAGAGAAATGAAGAGAGGTTACAAGGCTTGACTGAATAAATTAGAAGGAAAGACTGAGATGTGGGCTGAACATTATGGAGAGGAAGACTGGTTGCTTTTTGATGAAGGAATGGGCCAAATGAATTATAGTAGAGAAAACAAAGATAAAGGCAAAGCTGAAATGAATGTTAAGGTCCAAAGTTCAGTGAGGAGTACAAGCTCTCAGAAAGCAGAGGGGCCAGTGAAAAAAGAGGAAAGCTTTTTCACCATTTAATCAGAGCCTGTATGAATCACATATCACGTGCAAGCCCCTACTGGTGGTCTCTGGTCAGTAGTTGAGAAACCTGCTAGTGCCTTCCCACATCTAAAGTGTGAGGAAAAACTCATAGTGTCTTTAACTATTTAATCTCTAGTCTGTTGGCTGGTCCAAATATTAGATGGCCCTTTTTCAGCTGTGCCAAGTGCAAACATTTCTGCATTTGTCATTAGAACTCGACAGAAAATAGAAAAAGGAAGTACCTCAGAATTTTTCTTTAAGTAGGTGTGCTTAGGAGTATCTTGGATGTTTTTTGATTTCTGATATACTGCTTATGTCTATTTGCCTGCAAACTGATTGAGGTAAGGACAATTACCCCATACACTTAACTGTTTCCTGTGAACTAAGACATACTGTCAGTTTTCTTTCAATCTTTTCTTTAACGGAAAGGAAACAAGGCAAGGTGAAACACCTTCAACAAGCACTCTCTCTGTGTTCACTTTTTGATTTCAAGTGGATTCTTACTCCAGACACTGATGCATTTTTTTCTATTTTAATTATTTTGAAGAAAAAATCCTAAATCAAAGTTTGAGTTTTCCTTCTTAAACCTTGTTGGTCTGTATTTTTAAGAAGAAAATGGATATTTTTTGACAAATAATGTTCCTTCTTTAGCTCATGTTAGTTCCCTTTTCAGGTCTTTATTCCCAACACTTGGAACTTCTTAATAATGTGCTCCCCAGCTGGAGTGCAACTCCTAAACTGCCATACTGATTTAGTTGTGAATGCATGTTTTATAAACTATGTTAACAACCATGAAAGGCAAAAGAGACACCCAGTCTTGTTTTACCTCTATGTTTTGTGGAAAAAAACTATGCAGAAGACTGCAAGTGTTGTGGTCTCTTCTGTAGTTGTCAGACACATTTGTAGCCTGCATCAAATCACCATTTTTTTTAGCAAAGACATCCATAAGGTGCTGAGTTACTAAGGATTCAAAACAAGACAGTGATAATCGTTCTATCTAGTCCAGTATCCTATGTTTGGCAATGGTCATTAGCAAATGTTTTGGGGAAAGAGAACAAGACAAAAAGATGTTTGATAAACTTGGTTGGGTCTTTGTATTGAATGTATCTGCATGTATATTTTTTTCTTCCAATTGTTTTAAAATTCTTAAAAATTTTATCATCTCTGTTCTCTGACAATGAGTTCCACAAATTAATTACATTTCATGTGGTAAAGTATATCCTTATCTCAGTTTTACGCTGTCTCTTGCTGATGTCATGGAAGGCACACAGGTTTTAAACCTCAGGAAAAACAAGGAATTACAGTTGTAAGTAAAGTTGTTTACAATTTTATTAATGAATCTATATATAGCTATCATATTTCCTCTGAATTGTCTCTTTTCCCAATTGATTTAAACTTTCTTTCTGCCAGAGCATTTTTCTTGTGTATATCTTTTCCAGCTCATCTATAGTCAGTTTGTCTCTGTGTCTGTCTGCAGTCCTTTTAACATGATAATGTCTCTGTTCTTTACACTGTCTGGTATGACTGTTGTCAATATGTCAGACGTCCTCTGATGACACAACTAACCACGAGCCCACATGATCTCCCACTTGCTTGCTTTTCACTGTTTGCAGTGCCCTAGTTCTCCTAGTGGAATTGACCATACTAAGTGGGCTTTGTTCTTCCTTCATCCATTAAAATGCAGTTTGCATCCATGCACACAGGTGTTCAATCGATTAATGGCGAAACTAAGTAAAGGAGTGGTACTTTATATCCATGATAATGAATTGATATAAATTCTTACTCTATTCTAAATGCACAATAGTTAGTTTCTTAAAGAAAGCATGATTTTAAGTTCTAGATTTTCATTTTCAAACATGATTTCCAATAGACATACGCATAAATTAAAAAAAAAAAGGTACATAGAGATTTACTGTTATGGACTAGATGTATCTCCAGAGATGTCCTCCAACTCCAACCATTCTGTGATTTTGTGATAAAGGAGTTATATAGAGATAAGAAAGTACATTAAACCTGTGAGATCATAGTTTTTGACAAACAAATTAAGTCAAAATCATTTGTACTGAACAATGCTTTTAAAAAAATTCATATTCTATACACAAGTTGACCTTTCAACTTCAGTTCTGCCAAAACTGCTACTTTTATTATAGTTCCACTTGAGAAAATATATAGCTTTCTGTTCTTATTCTTGTTCTCATTCACTAAAATAAAATTCCAAAGTGACTCTGCTTTTGAGGGATTAAAGAAATTTTTGAGTCCCTGCCATTTCTGCTTCTGATGTTTGAGATGCAATGTAGATACAGGTGCTGGCTCTTCTGTTGAAAAATGGCCCCTCACCATAGAAGAAGTGTCAGCAAGGCAGCCAGCAATCCTTTTCCACAGCAGCTAGAGCTGGAAAATCTCCTACAATGTTAGGATCATGTTACAAAGATAAACACATAGGAGGACAGAAAACACGGAAAAGGTGGAAGTGCACAGTAGAGACTAGATTTTTAGGAGCAGGATTTTTCTCAAACCCTTCACCAGTATATAACAACACCAGATTGAACATAGGCCAACACATAAATATCCTGTACGATTTCTTCAAAAGACAGGGATTTTGCTGCACATTACATTTTTTTTGAAGGAAATTTCAGTAACCTTTTATTCCACTTCTTGAATTTTATGCACTCTCTATCTCTGAAATTAACTACACCTACTCCTTTACACCTTTTAATCTTGGACAGAATGATATCCGGAAGTCTACTCTGAGGGAAACTTTCCTTAATTTATGTTCAGAGCAGGATTTTCTGTCTTTTTATTGCATTGTGTTCTGATACACATTGCATTTGCCTAAGCATCACCTCTGCTACAGAGGGAACGGGCAAGAAAAGTACTGAAAACACTGGAGCTGGTATTTAATTGTGCCACAGTCCCTTTATGTAAAGCTGATAATAGAAATGTCCTGTATTCTAAACCAAAGTAAGGTCTGTGTCTTGTCATACTCCTGTATCTTGTCATATTCCTGTGTCTCCTTATGAAGGTGATATAGTCCTGGAGATTTCTCTTCCCAGACCCCAGTCTCCTAAGAATGTGTGTCTCTATATTTTCTGATGCTAGCACATTGCACACTCTTAAAAAATGGATGTAGGCACAACATGCTGGGTCTTCAAATGTTAAGATGAAGATAATGAATCTCAGTACATTTTCAAACAATGGAACTGAGCATTGCCAGTTTATTTCCAGCTCCAAAGCTTTGAGTCAGCTCCATCAAAAAAAACCAAATTTAAAAAATGAAGTTTATTTTCTAATGTCTGCAGCTTGCTTCCTGAAGCAAACTGAAGTAAGTGCAAATGCACCACAAAGTCAGGCACAGTTTTGTAAGTTGAAGATATTATTAGTAAAACATATTTCATATATTTTTTTCTTTCAAATGGCTTTTGCAATAGGACCTTGTGATCCCTAACACTTCAGGTTACTTGTGGAATAATGTATTTATCCTTTTGCTTAGTGGTGACTATTTTAAGAAAATGTGTTGAATTCTCTATTTTTTATTCTGCTTTTCTCTACTTTTTATTTATTTGTATCTGTGTAAATCTGACTATTACCTAAGCACCTTGCTCTACCATAACCAACCCTCAAATAAAATTTTCAAGTTTTTTGTGAACAGTCATCAGCTAAAACCTGTAATATTATTGTCAGGTAGGTAAGTTGTGCTACATGTCATTATAATATCACCCAAAATCTTTAAAGTTTTGACTCAGAAATTGTGCCAGTAAAAATGCATACATTTTCTTAAGAGTAGCTTACTTTTCTGTGCTTGGTTTGAAAGCAGATTATGAAGGGATACTAATGCATGTAATGTCTTGATTACTGTGTACAAACTCATAACCTCATAATCTCTGGATATAAATTACATGCCCATACTTGAAAATGTGTAATTTACTAGTTAACTTGAGATCAACTGAAAAGCCAAGAACATAATGTAGGAGACCTAACATGCAGCCCTTTCTGCACTATCACCTAGAAATTGTGCTGACTGCTATGCAATAATTTTTCCTCCCCCTTTCTTCCTCTATAATCTGAGTTTCCTGCAGTCTGGAAGGTCCACTATGGTATTATCAGACCTTTCTCTAATAAAAAAAAAAATCTAAGAAATAAATTAGCAAAGTAAGAATTGATCTGAGTCCAGAGAATCAATCCAAGTGTGTCCCGAAATGTGCGTTTTTGCTCAAAAGTACACAGCTTTTTTATACCACTAGAATTCTCTAATCTGGGTAAGATTTAGCACTGTTTCATTTCTTACCTTATCTTTATAAGTTACTCTTCATCTCCTAAACATAGAATCTTCCAAAACATGACAGTTTTGCCATGGAGAGGCAGAAAGATGGGTAACGGTCAAGAAAATTAGTTTCCTATACGATATCCATATACACTGTGAGTAAAATATAATCTACAAGGTTCAGGCTTAAGAACTTCCCTTGATTTTGATTGCTTGGTATAGGAGATTTCCTATGGTTAAGACACGTATTACTTGTAGGACTTCTGTTGGAATTGTGAGTGAAAGAAACTTCTAAAGTGGAACAACTAATTATAATGAAATAGATAGAAACATGACTCAGGAACTGACAATCTATGCAGAGAAACTGTCTGTATGTCCGTCAATGTGTTGCTGGATTTTGGTTAGTTCTGTAATTCAGTTACAATCTCCATAATGTTATTACATCCTTACTCTGTGCACAATTTTATTTCCCCTAAAACTGTATTGTAGATTTTATTTAAACTCTTTGGAAATTGTTAGAATGTCCCAAATAAGCTAAAATTATTTATCAAGACAATAGTTTAAAAATATATTCCATTAATTGATTGTTGTATATTTGAAATGAGACCAACTCAGATGAGTGCCACAATGTGGGACAAAGGTTCAATAGCTGTTACTGGGCCTTGGACAAAAAAAATTTAGGAACTATAAAACTGGGTGAAACTTCTTGCTAATGATACCTTTTGCATTTGTATTTGGGAAGCTGAGGAAATGCAAATCAAATAATTATTTCTAAAAAGAAAGCTTGAAGGAGAATCCATGAGAGTTGCTTTCCCTCATACATGCAAAGCAAAAGACTCTTTTCAACCAGTCTGTAACCATGTTGTAATATGTTATTATTGCAAACCTACCATTGGAGGAAATCTAGAAAAGGCTGTTGTCTGGGTTCTAAAACCTGCAATAGGTTACAGCACTGATATAATGAAATCCTAGGGAGGCTGACAAAATAGACAAACCAGTAGGTCATCAGTCTTTCTCTGAAAAACAGCTCAAAGTCCACCTGACTTGATAAACTGCATACTGATAGTAGAGATACACCAGGTGAATTAGAAAGTGTCTGAGTATGCTTAATAAGACAGCTTGGACAGCAGAAATTTGAGTTTATTAGGAGCAAGGGAGTCTTTGGAGGACGGAAGTATCTTTAATATAAAGAATAATCTGCACCATAACCAGAAGGAAACAGAGTGTTGTAATGAATATTAAAAAGACTCAAACTATGAGCTGGGGAAGGCATTCAGCAAAAAGACAATTCTGCTAGGAATAATAGCAATACAAACGAAATTACTTTATGTATCCAATAACTAGAATTGAGACAGAAATTCAATTACTTGGGTGATATGGGAGCAAAGAGGTGAGAAATCCAGTAAGGCAACAGAGGTCTGTGTAAATGATCCTTCCAAATCCAATAAAATAACATGTCAGTAGTAAAGAGGTCAATGTAAATGACCTCATGAAATTAAAAACTGCAAACACTTATGAGGGAAAGTTTGAAGACTCTCACCATTAGCACAGCTTAAATAAAAGTAGAAATTTAAAGGAAGGGGAAGATATTTTTGATTTAGGCAGAGAATGACCCTTCTCAATGAAGACTCTAAGACAAAATAAAGTCTTTCTTCTTTTAATCCCTTCCTTCCTTCCTTCCTTCCTTCCTTCCTTCCTTCCTTCCTTCCTTCCTTCCTTCCTTCCTTCCTTCCTTCCTTCCTTCCTTCCTTCCTTCCTTCCTTCCTTCCTTCCTTCCTTCCTTCCTTCCTTCCTTCCTTCCTTCCTTCCTTCCTTCCTTCCTTCCTTCCTTCCTTCCTTCCTTCCTTCCTTCCTTCCTTCCTTCCTTCCTTCCTTCCTTCCTTCCTTCCTTCCTTCCTTCCTTCCTTCCTTCCTCTTCTTTCCTATCTTTCTCTCCTTCTGTCCTTCCATTTTCCCCATGTACTCCTGCAGTAGAGTAGTTTTCAGTGCTGTATGTGGAACAGTTATATGTACATGCAGTTCTTTTCAAATTTTCTTTTGTTTTGGAGTCTAGCTACAGAAGAAGGTAGTGGCAATGCATTGTTTAGTTTGGACTGGATTTTTTTTTTTTATGTGTCTCAGCATATATTTTTTTCCTATCTTGTATAATCTTATCTTGTGTATCTTACATATTTTGTGACACTAATTATCTACTGGGGAAGCTTGGGGAGTGATCATTCCTTTGAAATGTTTCCTCTGTGCTAAGAAAAGACCCTGTTAACTGCAATTTATAACTACAAACTGTAATGTTGAAAATTAACGTGGATGTTGGTTAACCCAAGGAAAAAAAACAACGATGTGGGCTTCAATTTTTTTGTAAACTGTTTGAGAAAGAAATCTTTATTCACAGTAAGGTTTACAGATAGAGAGGTACAAACATGGGAAAGTTAGCTTCAGTTTCTGGCAGTAAGCTCTGAGAATATTTGTCTTGCCATCTGTTCAGGTTTCCATATCACTAACTTAGAATACAGTGTTTGGCAACCTTTAATTTCACAAAAATGCAGCAGAAAACCCGTAGGAAAGGCAATTAGCATGCTTAGATCCATACCAGCCTTGACCTCGGGAAAGATTAAATGTTTCTGGTTCTAAGTGTATTTATGGAATTAATTAAACTCTGGATCAGTTTGCACAAGGAGCTTCTAAAATCTCAGTCCTTGGAGTCTTTGGCAATGTGATTGGACAAATCACTAAGCGATCTAGTCTAAATTCAGTGCTGAGAAGAAGGCCAAATTGAAGGAATCCTTATATCTTGTCCAACCTGTGTGACTCTGGGACTGCAACATGAGATAAAGTGCTTGCTGTATGAGGGAGGATACATTAGGTTGGTGCAAAACTTATTGAAGTTTTGGACCTCGAATTTTAAATCATTATCACTAGGCTCAAACACACCTTTATTAGTCAAAATACGAACTATTACAATCAACACATTTTTGCCAATGAGAAATGTTGGTTTATTCCTGTAGCATAAAAATCCATGCTTTGGGATTCCATGAGTTCTTGGAAAGGATATTCTGCATCATGATGGTTGTGGAAGAGTTTTCCCTGCAAAAAGTTGTGGATTTGCTTGAAGAAGTTGTAGTTGGTTGGCGAGAGGCCAGGTGAGTATGGTAGATGAGACAAAACTTTGTAGCCCAATTCGTTTGACTTTTGCAGAATTGGTGTGTTGTGTGGTCAGGCGTTGTTGTGGAGAATTTTACCATTTCTGTCGGCCAATGCCAGGTGCAGGCATAGCAGTTTTTGGTGAATCTCATTGATTTGCTGAGCAGACTTCTCAGATGGAATGGTTTTGCTGGGATTCAGAAAGCCATAGTGGATCAGAGCAGCAGCAGACCACCAACCAGTGACCATGACCTTTTTTCATGCAATTTTGAGTTTGGGAAGTGCTTTGGAGGTTCTTCTCAATCCAGCCACTGAGGTGGTCATCACCAGTTATTGTATAAAATTTATGTTTCATTGCATGTCGCAATCTGATTGGGAAAAGGTTTGCTGTTGTTGTGTAGAGGAAGAGAAGATGACACTTCAAAATAATGATGGTTTGGATTTTCAGTCAGCTCATAAGGCACACACTTATTGCGCTTTTTCACCTTCCCAATTTTCTTCAAATGCTGAATGACCATGAGTGGTTGATGTTGAGTTCTTTGACAACTTCTCATGTAGTTGTAAGAAGATCAGCTTTGATGGTTGTTCATTGTCAACTTCTGATGGCTGACCACTACGCCGCTCATCTTCAAGGCTCTTGTCTCCTTTTCAAAACTTCTTGAACCACCACTGCATTGTATGTCTGTTTGCAGTTCCTGGACCAAATGCATTGTTGATGTTGCGAGTTGTCTCTGCTGCTTTATGACCCATTTTGAACTGAAATAAGAAAGTGGCTTGAATTTTTTTTTTTTTTGCGTAACATCATTTCAATAGTCTAAAATAAATATAAAATAAACAACAACTAATAAGTCAGCAGCAACAACAACAACAAAAACATAAAGTGAAAAAAGCACATTAAAATTATGTATAACATAACCACATTTATTTAAGAATGTATTCCAATATCAAATGGCAAATTTCAACAGTGCGAAAACTGCAATTACTTGTACACCAACCTATGATGCAAACTTTGACAATAAATTTCTTAATGAGTGTTATGGAACAGGTTATACATTCAAGAAGACCATTATAAGACAATATTTCTGTCCTGGTTTTGTTAAAAACAAAACCAGTTTCTCATTTAGTGAATTTTCCCTTCAGCTAAATTCTCCTAAGTAACTGCACTTTTCTGAGGTTGGATACATGTTTTGGTAGACACAGCAGTGGAATGCAAGATTGTTGATAAGAATGCACGTCACCTATTTGCAAGGAGGAGTGAACTGAACAGGTGACTAAAATTGACCAACTAAGTATTTCATCCCATCCACATCATAACACATATAAAAGTGGGAGATCACGAGGGTCTCGGTCTCTTCAACTATGGCTGGCATCTGGGCAGGACCTTGTCTGCTGTCCCTGTGATCTGAGGCCTAGTGACAGACTGAATCCAGTTCCAGTTTGCTGGAGAGTCCAACCCAGGTCTTCTGGGTGCCAGCCCTGCAGCTGCTGGAGGAGTGCTGAGCTGCCGGGAATTTCAAGATTGGTTTTGTACATTTTGTATTATTTCCTCTTTTTTATTAATAGCATTAGTAAAACATTTTTAAATTTTTCCAACTTGCAAGTCCTCTCTGTCTTTGCCTCTCTTTGCCCTCCTATTGCCTTTCCTTAGTGGGGAAGAGAGGCTGGGGGTGAGGGAAAAGGGAGGCTGTTAACAAAGCACCTACCATGGTTTATTGTTGCCCTGCAATCAAACGTTGACGACCTCTTTAACAAAATTGCTCTAAAGCTGAGGAACTCCCTGATATCAGACATTTGAATAATGATTTTTACCTAATTTGAAAGGATTCCCCTTTTTTTTCTGTCTCTTTTTATATGTTTTTTACTATGGTAATTTCACAAAAACCCTTCCCTCAGGAAGTGATCGGTTAGTAGCAGGAATTAGGAAAGCATACTTCCCTCAGCCCCTGGGTGCCCTTTCTACAACAATTAATGGGCCAAGTAAAAGCTGCTTTTCCCTTTCTCTCTATGGCTTGTTTTTTTCTGTCAAAGTGTGTAAGGTCAAAGAGTAGATCCCGCAGCATCGCTGAAGGTTGGGAAAGAGAGAAGTGGACAGAGACATGGTACTACAAGTGTTGTACTGCTGGCTGCTGAAAACCCCTAAAGCAGAGAATACAAGGGAAGGATTCAGATTAGAGACTTCCAAGGTCTTTACAGTGGACATTCCTGTGCGATGCAGTTACATGTCGTATGTACGATTGTTTACCCAAAGTGAGATGTAGAATCTCATTCATTTCGTGAGAGTATCTGCTTTTCTCTGAAGTACTCAGCTTTGACTGTGGTCAGATACAACATACAGCATTTATCTTGTACAGTGTAGTGCTTTCTGTGTTCCCAGCTATTGGAATGCCAAGCATGTTTTTTTCCCATTTGCTGATGGAGCTTCTCAGGGCTGTAAAAAAGAGGTTTTAAAAATCTAAATATAAAGGAATGCAATTTTAACATATTGTGTCATTAAGAAATTTAGGAGCTTTTAGACAGATTCTGAAGGTAGTGGGAAATGAGATGCAGTGTTGCATTAGACATGTTTTTAGTATTTTCTTCTTTTTGTAAAAGCTGTAATTTTCAGAGCTTAGAACCAATTTAATGTCCCTGGAGTTAGAGGTTTTTTTGTATCCATTGTCCATTAGGTGAATTACTAAACCAAGAAAGGAATCCATTTATGATGTATAAAATACTGTAAAATGTCTTAAAACAGTCTAGGTACGGAAGAAAGTATCAGGAGTCCATTAAATTTGAAGACAGTGAGTTCTGAGATTCTTCTTATAATCAGATAATGGGTTTTGATGCTTTGATAAGAGGCATTAGATACAGGAAGATTTATTTAAAAGTTTGAATTCAATAAAAATTCATACAGAACTAATGTAAAATGCATTCTGTTTGACATTTGAGACAGCTTTCAAAACAGTATTTTTCTTTTTAAAAATCTCTGTTACTTCAGTAATGTTTATTATGTTTTAATACAAATTAATAAATAGCACCTGAAATGATAGTGTCTCATAGACTTTAAAGAGATCTGTCAGAATCCACTATAAACTTACGTTCTCATGGGATCATAATTTGGACATAAAAATATACTCTAGGCTAAATTCTTATCAAGGAAGTTCACAGCTGCTGACATATTTGTTAACAATTAAAAGTATATTTTCTCTGCAGAGAATTCAAACTTTAAAGAGCAACTTGAGCTGTTGAAAAATAACTAAATATGAAGAGGATGACTGATTCCAAGACTGCCTGAAGAAGGATTCATCTTTCACAGTCTCACAGTCAGCATAGATTAAACATATTTCATCACTGCTAATTATATTTTTTCCAAAAAAAGTTTTCTCTTTGGAAAGTATTTAAACCATCCAATCACATAATTTTCTCCTGTTTTCTCTTTATTATTACAACACAGCTTTGGCTGAATTACAAATGTTCCCGTATTCCTGTATGACTAGCCTCATCATGCTTGTATTGCTTCTACTCACATCTGAGAGGGGATTCTGAAGGTTTATGCCAAGATATAAGTTGAAAAAAAATACTATTTCT
Organism: Patagioenas fasciata; assembly: GCF_037038585.1. Lineage (NCBI taxonomy): Eukaryota > Metazoa > Chordata > Aves > Columbiformes > Columbidae > Patagioenas > Patagioenas fasciata. The sequence goes on from NC_092560.1 coordinate 28,539,508, forward strand.
AGGTTTCATTTTGGACTGTTGAGTTGATCAAGGGGGATGCAAGCAGCGTAAATGGCACCTTTTTCAAAACAGCTATTTGGAATGGGGAAAACTCAAAATCTTCTGAGTGAAAAGCCATCTCAAGAGTTATGTAGGAACTGATGTAACTCAGGGAAAGAAACCAGAATGTAGGGTGGGGGTGATTTTGAGGATCCAGAGGCTCCAGTCAAAACAGGATGTTACAATTGTTGGGTTCTTTCTTCTCTACCTCTCCATTGGATTTCTCTGTTAATTTACCGTATTCAGCTCCTGCATTAGACAGTATAGTAGATACCCTAAAGCAATGAAGCTTGCCTTATTCTCTTTTTGATGTTCTTCTCTTCATCCATACCTTGCTCTGTTCAATTTAGTTATTTTTTGATATCTTTATTCCTGGAGTAGGATGCTATACTAACAGTATTGGTGTTACAGAATCAGGCTTTTAACATAACTTTTTTTCATACCGTTATACACATATTTACAGCTTTCTGGCTCCTTCAGAGCTCTCATGATGCAGGGGATAAATAATACACATTTCATAGAAAATGTTGCTAAATGTACATCACCCAAGAGGTTAGAATGACTCCTTGGGGTTAAATTAAACGCATGTTAACAACATTTGTGTATGGTAAATAGTGTGGATTTTAAAAACCACCCCCTGTACATATACATATATACATAATCTAACAGCAGAGCTACCAATTAAATAATAACATTGATGTCTCCAAAAAGTTTTTAATTACAGACAGTGGTTTGCATGTGAATCTGTCTTCCACTATTTGGAATTAACAGGGATTTTAAACAGTACACTGCAACTGGGAAGGTCTCAAATGCAATTGAGAAAATGGGACACACCATCAGTCGAGAGAAGAGTGGTGGCTCACCAGATGACTGTGACACAGCAGTATCATGATTTGTGATACAAAGCAAAAGTGTCAGATGACATACTTGTATTACAGAGTGAAGTTTGTTGGTAACTTCATATAGAACAACAAGGAGAACTCGTTTGCATATTCCTTCTTGATGTGGTGACCCATACCCATAAAACAAAACTGAGCAGGAATAGCTAGAGAGGAAAGCTATAGCAGTGTGCAGGGCAGTGCAAAACCTCATCCAGGAACAGGTAAAAGAATACACTTTTCAGCAGAGAAAATGAAAAGTCATTTCCCCAGATGTTTTATCTAGGTATTTTTAGGTATTTTCTGGTTTATTTGGTAGTTTTTTTTTGGTTTTGTGGCTTTTTTTTTTTTTTGGTTTTTGTTTTTGTTTTTGTTTTTGTTTTTTTTTTTTATTTACAGCTATTTTAACTACCTGTTTACATGCTGAATGTAGTTTGGAATTTTTCAGTCATAGCAGTGGGGGCAAGAACACTTGGAAGCTTTAAAATATCCTTTAATAGTTTCTGAGGAGATTAGTTGGTGCAGTTGCCCTGATAGCAAGACTCAGAGTGGATATTCTGGGAAGTTTTTCTCACTCTCCTGTTTCTCTGTTTTTGGTTTTGGATGTATCATAAGATACTAAGCCAGGGTTCCTTTTAGCTCTCTAGCCAGGGCTCCAAAGCAGATTAAAGGAGCTTGGGAGGTTATTGACAATTGTGCCTAAGAGTCCATATGACATTTGGGCACAATGTGGGAGAAAACGGTGTGCTTCACCGCCTCCCACTACCTGCTGGAGGTACAGGAAATACCTACAGCATCATGACACATACCGGGATCCCATGCATGCAAAAGACAGAGAACTCCCTGTCAAGGGTTTTCTTCACAGTTTGTACTTCCTGGCTAGAAAAAAATAACACCTGCCTCTTTGAAGAGACTGCAAATAACAGCTTTCAGGTCTCTGGCATTCTTTTTTTTGTTCTCTTTTCAGTTATATAGGGTGTGTTATGAAGAATAGAAGGCAAAGAAAGGAGAAAACCATGGTAATTCAGGCAGTACTTGTGATTCCTGGCTAACATTTCCTCTATAATACATGCTGTTTTAAAACTAATCTTTAACAGAAATTTTCTTTGCTCTTATGATTAGGTTACAGTGATACTATTTGTGCTATGGTTTAATATGTTCAAGTGGCCTGGGTCAACAACCTTTCAACTAAGAGAATTGGTAAGTCTTACAATAAAGCATAATAGAGGCAGAAAAGAGTGTGTTCTGCTTTTGGCTCTGTTCATCTAGCAAGAGTAAGATTCAGAAATTAGAATACGTCTACAAAGATGTTTCCTTTTAGCTTCTCATAGGCACTCTGTTGGTAGCCTCACACCTTGTCTCAGAGTCCAGAGAACAGGTGTCTATTGCAGAAGGCAGCTTGCCACCAACCCCTCACTGGAGGAGTACAAACCTCAGCTGTGCCTTTGAGAGGGCTACCACCTCTTGAAGGGCTCTCCCCTTTCCTTCCCAGGAAAGCACCAGCCGCCTAGTGAGCCAGTGCTGCGATGCTTCAGTGACAAATATAACATGTAGTGTTATGAGTGATGTTTGGATAGCATTAGAGTGATGTTCAGATAGTGTTAGAATGATGTTCGGATAGCTAAAAGTGTTAGGTGCAACGTAAATCCCAGCTCTTTGACCTTTACTCTTACTGTTGAGCAGGTACGGACCTCCCGGTCCTGTCTGGAGTGGGAGGGGGCAGGGAGTGAACAGGGGTCACCTTCCAAAATGTTGATGTGAGAAGAGATAAGAGTAGAACTTGTTAATGCTTAAACTTTAGTAGCACAAGATTTTAAACATTAATAAAGTCAAACTTTGTGAGACTTACAAGACATTACAAGGTAATGCACCTACCATTTTCCTTTTTGAGAAGGAAACTAAACCGTTAAGTAACTACATACATTAGATGTTTGTCATATCATTTAATGTACACTGTGTTAAGATACTATACTACTGCAGTACTGAAGGTGTTATAAGAAACTCTCTAGGTTATTGCTAAAAAGGTTCAGCACATTTAAGTTATATTTTATCCTCCAGTCTAGATGTGAGGCTAAATGCCAGAACCTCAATGTCCCGGGAGGTCTTTAAGCTGTCTTCCATCTTCCTTTTAGCTGTTTGCCAGATGGACTCTCTACAAAGATCTATCAAGCCTAGAGACACCTACAGGAAATACCTACACCATGAGGACAGACATGTGAAATGCAGCCTGAGCAAAACAAGTAATATTATTATTTTTGTTTATGAAATAATAAAAACTTTAAGAAAACAATATTAAGTTGGGTACGTGTACCAAACTATAGTTAACCTTTTTACTATGTGATATAGGTCTCTATATGGAAATGTTTCCCTTTCCATCTACTTCCTTCTGTTGTGTTTTTCAGTCCCAAGACCTTTTTTCAGCAGTGTTCTTTGAAAACTCTGGCACACTCGGCAATTTTTTATACTTTTCTTGCTTTCTTTCCTTTTACTGAAACAATAAACTCTTATATAAGCAGGCTTCAGGTCGAAGAAAATGAAGGTTTGCCAGAACCCTTGTGACATAATTGGAACAATTTGTGCTGCTTAATGTGGGCTTTACAAGATGTACAGTCTCTTTTTTCTTTCATGTATAAACTACTATTGCTCCTCAGTGTAAGGGAAGATGTTATGATACAATTTGAAAAATGGTGCATCTACTACAGCTTCAAAAACAACTCAGAAGAAAATGTAATCTGATAACTTCAGAAGATATGCTGTTCTCTCCTCTTTTAGGTAAAGATGACCACTGCACTGTGTTCATTTAGACTGCACATGGAACAAGATTCTCAGTGTTCAGGGCCTGATTCTTATACTAAATTCTGTCTCTGCATGTTTTCTTGGGCAAGCTGTATATGGAATATACAAAAAGTGCAATGCAGTAGTGTTTATGACTGTGCTCTTACATTGCTGTGGTGGGTTGGCCTTGTCTAGACACCAGGTGCCCATGAAAGCCACTCCCCTCCTCAACTGGACAGGGGGAGAAAAATAAAATGAAAGGGTCATGGGTCAAGATAAGGAAAGGGAAAGGTCATTCACTAGTTACTATCACAGGCAAAACCAGCTTGATGGGGAAATTAGTTCAATTATTACCAATCAATTCAGAGTGGGATAATGAGAAATAAATCTAAATCTTCTGGTAGTTTTTCACAGAAGCCACCCTACAGCCCTTCCCGCCCCTACCAAAACCTTGCCATGCAAACTTGATACAATTAACACTTTCCCCAAAACGGAATTATTTAGAGAAAGTGATCCTTCAAAACTGGTTACAACTCAGGAACTGAGGTACGGAAAAATTGCAGGATTTGCAGTTGCTCTTTAGTTGCAGTTTGGCTATACTGCTGTTCTACAGAATCTTTTCTCTACTTGGTTATCTTTCAAATAAGTGTATTTGCTTTATCAGTTTGATGCAGCTACCAATACTGATCTGTTTGGTAAAGCAAAGACTGTTTTTTTGAAAATGACTCAAAACACTGAGTAACACATATTTTGTCACCTAAGAGCCTTTAAAAATCCTAGATTAAAAGGCCATAACTGTATCATCAGGGTAAGTAAATTCCTTCTACATATTATAATTAAACTGATGGAAATATACTTGCATAAAGTATGAGCTTCATGTAGAGGTCTTTTTTATTACAGATCACCTTTATAGCTGCCTCTGTTATCTATACCAACATTTAAATACTGACAGTGGGTCTATTGTTACGGAATTGCATGTTGCCAAGTAGAATAATAAATACATAAAGTGACTTTTGCACACGGTGGATCAAGACATTAATTTCAGTCTTTGGTTCCTTGTGACAGAATGTCTCCCAGTGCTGGAGGCAAGTTATTCCAAAGGCAAATGGATACTCATCTGGGAAAAGCCTAGTTCAGCTGCATGGAAAGCCAACCAGGATTTAAACAAGAACTAACAATTTAGTTTAAATGTTTGGGCAGTGCTACTTAACCCTATTACTAGGTTACTTCTTATTGCTACAGCTACCTTTAAAGGATGAGTGTATGATCAAGTATCATGTTGACTCAGGGCATATGACTTTTCATGAACCTCAGTTTCATTAGTAGGGGAGAAAGAAGCCCCCTGTAGACCAAAGCAGAGGTCCTCCTGGCCCTGTGTCCTGTGTTTGAGGTTGACCGGCAATTGACATATTGAGGCAGATGATCATGACATTTTATTCAGTACGTTTTCCCACATTCCAACAAACTGCAGTTTGAGGACTTCCTAATCAAAATTAATATCTGCATGTCTGTTTATAATAGTATTTTTATTTTTTCCCACTATTTTTTTAATCACTTTTGACCACAATTGTGTTTTAAGGATCTCTTTAGGCAATGTCTTATGGCAGAATTTCACGGATAAACTGTGTATTGTAGCTACTTTTGCTTCAAAAGAGGAATACAGGACTTAGAACCACTCTACATTCAACAGTTGACCTTGCCAAGGATTTATAGACATATTTTGCATTTTCTGTTTGTGTCCTAATATTTCCAACATTTTAGTTGTGTATTTGATTGCTGTAGAGCACTGAATTGACATTTTCAGAGAATTATCCAGAATGACCCTGAGTGCTAACAGTCAACTGAGAGGCCACCATCATGTAAGACCCCAACACTGTGCCCATCATTCTTTGTTAGAAGTGGAAATACAAACAAAAATAAAAGCATTTTCAAGTATTTACATTTTTAATGAATTAATTAGTCCCCATTGAAATGAAGGCAATTAGAAAATTAAGATCTTAGAACTGGAATGTCTGAGGTTGGAAGGGACCCATAACGCTTATTGAGTCCAAATCCCAAAATTTTAAATATAAAATGACTTTCAGCTACTAAACACAACTTAAAATGTTTTTTTCTTGTAGTAATCACACTGGGTTTAGTTATGCTGCAAAAGTACAGGATAACAAGCTTAGAATCTATATCACACACAGCTTCTTTTAAATTTTGTGGCAGTGGAAATAAAGTGCCAACTTCATGTTGACAGTGATAACTGGAGAAAAGATATCTTTATTCAGGCGTATAACTTAATTTGTTCTTCTCAGGGGCTACAACATCTAGTCTTTTTCTAGAGCAGAATCAATATTACTGTTAAAGAAAATCAGGTGTAGTTTGATAAGGACAGACAAACCACCAATCTAAGAAGAATCTGATGCAGCACAGTGATATGAAAGGGAACTCGAATATGCATTACAAGGTTATTCCAAACACCCGGTCTTAAGAAATTATTTATGAGATTAAATTCCCTTGGTTTTCATTCTCACTGCCAGCATGAAGGTCTCTAGGGCTTTCCTTGCTGTCTACAGTATTTTTTTTATAGAAATGATTACTAAAATCATGCAAGTGGCCGTTCTCCTACTGTCCAGTGCTGTTTTGGCTGGGACCATTGGCTACTGCTGTGACAGAAAGTCTTAATCTTTCAGAGATCATAGGAATAGTGCAGCTAAATTCAGTGGGATAGATAATTGATTGAATTTAAACACATGTGACACGGTTTTATTGGACTGAGGCCTGCATACTGAAAAGCAAAAGAGATGGTATGGACAATAGAGCTACAGAGGTATTTAAAATGAAAAGATTAATTTTGCCCCCGACAAAATCAAAATTTGCATGATTCTTTCCACATAGTCTTGTTGCTCTGCAATATGATCCAAATCATGTTGTCAACTGTCCTGTTTAATGCAACACACACTTCAACATATTTGACTATACATGTATGCCACTCATTCAGCCTTACCAAATGATATTTCAACATATGGTAAGACCAAAGCTAAAACTAAAAGTGACTATAAAGAAAGTATGATATAATATAAATCCAAAGAAGTATGATGGAAAAATAAATTCAAGTTATACTACAGTTAAAATGGTTAAAACATCAAAACTCACCTGACAATTACAATTACATGATATTCAAAACAGTTTACTTTCTAAACTATGACTCGGCCTATGGTCTTCGGAATTTAGGGCAAATTCTTCTAGCACTACGGGAAAATGTTCTCAGAAACTCATAATATCTGCAATAATTTGGGCAAACAAATGAAAATGAGAATGCAAAATTAGATTGCTATGTCACAGATTGTCACATTGCCCAGCCTCAACCTCCAATACGTTGAAAGTGTCAGGAACAGAAATGGGAACTCTGGAGAAGTTCACAGAAGTGCAGAAATAGCCACTTCCATTTTCAGCTTGGTGAGTGACTACTCCAGTGGTAGAAAATCTTCAAATTTCCCCATTTCTGTGCACCCAAGTTCAGGGAACTCTCTTCCTACTTTCTAGTGAAGCATACACATCTAATAATTTCAGATACTTTTCTTCTGACTTGTTGAAGTGAAAAAAAATGAAGAGTCATATTATTATAATCCATGGATTTTTTTTCATTATAACTCAAAGGCTACTTTCTGTATGTTTATTCTATATTTATTTCTATAGATATTCTATGTGGCTTGGGCAGGCAGACATAAATCAACTTGCAGTAGCACTTCAGTGACCAACATGTAAAGTGAGAAAGAGATGTGGGTCACTATGTTTTCAAGACATGGAAATAACACAGGTTGGACAATTATTTTCTTCCTTTTATATATTAGAAAAAAACTGTTGTGGCAAATATAGTTTGTCAGGCAAAGACAGAGGGTTGGGAATCATCCTAACATTGTTTTGTATCAGTATTCACTGATTTTAATTTTATAATGTTCTCATTTTAATTTTATAATGTACCGGTTATTGAACAGTTACCATTAAATTTTCCTCATGGTTGAGTAAGGACTTTCAGGACACTTCTATAAAGATGCAAAGGATACAAACCATAAATTTTATGTTTTTTAACAAGCATCAGAACATTTTTTTTTTTCTAAACAAATTGATGTATTCCATTAGAAAATAAATACTTCATGTCTAGAAAAAATTTACTATCGTGGTCAGACAGGCATGCAAAAATTTGTGTGTCAGCTGAGTGAGGCAGCTCCTATGTGGTTTTGGCCTATTGCAAGTGCTAGAAACTGTTACTTCAGTCTTCCTCTATTACTGTAGACTGAGATCTCACTATGTTGTAGTCATTGAAGCTATTACAGAAGTGAAAAGATGATTATCATGGCTCAGCTTATGAGTGGTAACTTGCTAAGCCAAAATAGCCTGATGGCTCACCTTAGTAGGTAGAATAATGTACAGCCTTTGTTCTCAGAAACCTAAAAACATTTAAGTTCATATTTTAAAAAATTACCTAAAGAAAATACAAAATTATTTGAGAGATTTCTATGTTCAGGTTCCTATACTGGTTTTGAGAATCTCTCTCATGTAGCTATTGTATTAAAAGGAGGAAATGAGCATTTTGTAAGTTGCCCCCTTGGCACCTTCCTACCCTTCCCCGTTCCCAGTAAGACTTCATAATCATGTTGCCCCCAAGTGAACAGGAAGCCTATTTGATTTAATTAAAAGTATAAACTCCATACCTTTCTTTGACTTTATCAAGGATAAAATGACAGCAGCATCATTTGCCAACAGTAAAAGCAGCACCCTGACACTAGGCACCTCTCAACAGTCCTTCCTAGGGTAATTGCACCAGATTCTGCGTATTCCTGAACTGCGTGCAGTGACAGGGTGTGCCCTTCCCTTCTCTCCTCTTGCTATTTCCTCCCCCTGCCCTCACTGTCTCTCCCTTTCATTGAAATGGCACCTAGAGAACAAATTGCTTCCTTTGTCTGAAGCCTGGTTGTTCACAGTGGGGCTCTTGATCTGAACAAACCTAAAGATGTCAGGCTGTGTAAACACTCAGGGAGAGATATGGTTCATAAAGGTTCCTGCTCTGGAAAATTATACGCTACTTTCAAAATGCTTTGCCACATTTAAAAGTGTAATTATACCCTTCTCCTTGATGACTGACATGGTATATGTTTACACATGTTTTAGCTGACTTATGACAGTACACAGAAGCACATTGTACATTTGGTAGCAACAGCTAAACGATGATGGGAACAACATCTGAATCTGTCTGTTAATGTTGCCCAAGTATTTCTGAACACAAAGTACACCTAGTGCCAGTGCTAGTCCCCCTCCCCTGCCCTTTCTCTATGTAATAAATTACGCTGTCCATTTTGTGTCAGACCAGCCCTTCCAACTCTGCCTCAGGATTTTATTTTTGTTTAATTTTAAGTTTTATTCAATATTTTCTGAATGCTCACTTGGTTGTGAGGGGTGGTTGCAGTAGCAGAAATCTCATTAGTAGGAGTGCTGTGCACATATTGTAGGGCTGAGTTTCAGCCTGGAGTAAACTTTGATAGTTTGGCTTTAGAGAACTGGATGGAACAGAAGCTTAATAACAATATTATGGAGCCTTTCAACCCTAGGCTCGTGGCTGAATATGTAACCAGGGTTGTCATGGCTGAAAATTATTATGTGTTAGTGACTGTTATATGGCGTTATAAAATGATGAGGTGGCCCCAGCCCGACTGCCACCAATGAAACTTTGCTGTTATAGTCATCGCTACCTCCTTCAAGGTTTCAGGGAGGAGTCCAAGACCTGAAAGAGGATGGAAAGGTTGTTTAAGATGTGTAGGATGCTCCTTTGTGGACTGCTGAGGAGATGCTGTCAGGTTGTTCAGGCCAGGGAGCGAACAAAAGCAGGCTTTTAGCACTTTGGCGAAGAACACAGGCCCAATGAATGCTGACCTTTGCTTAAGCCATGGCTGCCAGAAAGCTTTTAAGATGCAATCATAAGTGGAATGGGGCACTCATATCATACTTCATGAAAAAGACACTAAACAAATACAGGATCATATGGTCTCTCACTTTCTGGGCCTCCAGAGTTGTGGCATCTACTGTGAAAGAGAATTCAATCTCTTGAGGAAGAAATTGCCTTGCTTCACTTAACAGCTGTTCCTCTGGCATTTCTGAAGCATGCACTGGAGAAAGCAGAAAAAAATACATGTTCTTCTGAAAAGTTTTGGTCTTGTTAAAGCAACAACATGGAAAAAAAAAAATTGTACAGAAACATTCCTGATCATCTCTGCTGCTAACGCACATGTTCGCTAGACAATCCTTCTCAGGTAACACTCTCCCAACGGAAGTGTTTGCATTTCTTATTAACAATTCACGCACACGGACAACTGCTTAGAACTAAAGGAGCATATAATTACCTAAACTGACAAAGCTGGCAGTGCACATTTAAGTAAGACAGGACGTTAGTCTAGACAGCAGAATCAACGTGTTTTCCCACATGTGGATCATTGTTACATAGTGTTCTTTTCAAGATTAGTTTAAAAGTTTTGGTATTTTCTATAACCAAAACATGGACTCCGGCATTTCTTGATAATCTCCACCCTACTGGAATGCAAAAACCTCAGTTTCTTAGTCATAATAATTCAAATCCACAGTACTTTTTGTAAATCTCCTCAAATACAAAGATCTAAAAAGAGATAAAGTGAATTAATTTCTTCAGGATATAAACACTGTTCAGCAAAGTATGAGGAGAAAGCCACATGATGATTCCCACTTCATCAGTGTATCTTTTGGGCGACATATGATCCAGGAACCCAAAAGATAAATTTGTGTCTGAGGAACAGGGGTTAGATTCAGAGTTGGTGCAGGGTTGCAGAGCTCAGCTGAATTCAGTAAGAAGTAATAACATATTCAAGGCAAATGATTAAAACAAATTTCTATAGCATTTGTAGTAGCTTTTGCATAAGCGATGTAGTGTCAGTGAAGTTGGCTCGCACAACCTTTGAGAACAGAAATGCAGTAATCTTGGTTGGGACTAATAGTGATTATTTGCTTGGACAAGCCAATCAATCAGTGGAATGGATTTAACTCACTTCTAAGGCAGAATTGGGAAATTTTGTATTCTCAGTGGTCAGTGGCCATGAATTGTTCCAGAACAGCTTTCTGGGTTCAATCTCATTTTGTGCCATGCAAAAGTCAAGTAAAATCCACACCTCCCACTAACAATGTCCTACTGCTCAGAGAAAACTGATTCCCTACGGTGTGTTAATTTATTTACTGCTTTAACTGACATTAGTGAAATACTACATAAGTAGTATGTATGAATATCTCCAATCAGCTTATAGGTAATTAATAATACCCCTGAGAAAAACACCTTTTCCTTTCAAAATCAATATACATCTGAAGCATTACATTGGCAAAAAATTACAGATAGGATAAAGTCTAGTTACGAAGAAACAGAACTTATTTTATGGCAGCATTTACCTCTGGACATCTTTAGATAAAAAGCAACCCCTAAGAAAGGTGCTTTATTGTAAGAATTCTTCATTTGTGGATAATAATCTGGGTTATTTTATACTTCTTATATGCTTGGCATTGTACCTTCAGAACTCTTTAAAACAGAAGTAGTAGTTCCATAGACATGTGGGTAACTGGGATAAGGATAAACTATAGAGAGCCTGGGACAAGAGAACTCATATAATAATAGAGTTTGTGTAGGCAGTATTTAGGCTTTTCTCCTGTGCACACTAAAAATGCTACATAAATTCAAGATTGTGTATGAGGTAGTGACCTGGCCTTTTTTCTGATACTTTGCATCCTTCCATCAATGCAGCAGTACAAAGAGAAGCCTCAGGTATTCACATATTCTGGCTGATATCCAGTGAGCTTTGAAGGCTCTCCATGTCTAAGAAATATTGTAGGTTGTCTGGACTTTTCATGGACCAAAAATTGTCAAATTCCAGTCACTTAATGGCATGGATTTGTTATTGCCTCGATATTTAGCATGTAACTAATATGTGATCTGAACCACAAAAATCCTGAGGAATTTAATTGCAAATGAAGCTCTTTGCTTTGGCATCTTAGATATTTTTGTGTGCTAAAAGAACACACTGGCTACAGTAAGGATAGGGGTTATGTCCCATTTTATTGTTTTCAGTGAAATCTGAAAATGTAGAACCACTTGACACGTAGTGCTGAGTCAGTGCAAACTCTGCCTGTTCCTTCAAACTCATTTGAGATACTTTTGAAGGGGTCATTTTTTATCTCACAGGCTCCAGAGTATCTTCAGTATGATCTGCCTTTCCCTGGCTAGTTTATAAAGCTGGAATAAACACCATGTGTATGCTTTTCCCAAAGCCACATAAATCTGAGCATGTGTTCACACCTAACACAGGGTGACTGATAGCATGCAGGTGTAGCATTAATGATAATGAAAAAAAGGCCCTCAATGTACCTCATCTTAGGATAATTTCTATGAGATACTTGCACATTGCCTCTAGAAGGGAATAGAAACATACCAAAATCAATAAAGAATACTGCCCAATACAATAAGAATTAATGTATGCTTTGATACTTCAGTTTAATGAAGGAAGACAAGACTGTTAAACGAGATTCCCCTGAAGGAGTAATATAATGTTTTTCTCCGTGAGATCAATGTTTAAAGATTTTTGAGGTCTTTTCTATCAGAAATTCTTGGAATTTTCCTGTAAACAGGTAGGATTTGGAAACACCTTGCCATTAAACTCTATCATATAATGTATAAGATGATTTTTCATACACAGATTCCATTAGTTTTGGAGGCTTACCTTCTTTCACATTCATTCTGAAGACTTTTCAAGCCTGACTTTATAAATCAGGTTGTTCTAACTGGAGTATCTGTTGAAGAGTTGTTTTCTTCTCTTGTGCCTGCCCATCTTTTGCACAATCTCCTCCTTTTTCAATACCAAGGCTGTATACCTCCACCTATTTTATCAGCCATTGCATCTGTTCAAGGGTAATTCTGCACAGGCCTTACTCAGGCTACAGTACTGCAAGTGCTGGTATTTATATATTGCATTTATTAATAATTGTCAGTGAAGAATCATCCTGCATTTGGCATCTAAAAGACCACAGATAGATAGGACATTGTAAAAAGAAGATTTATCCTACAATGACACTTTAATAATTGTAGTAATCTGTGAAAATGTCACATACACAAGTGTTTCTTTGTTTGTTTGGGTTTCATTTTTTAATGTGATGATAAGCCTGTATTAGCATTTAAGCAACACTCAGGTATTTGTCTATATGTATATAGATATTTATAATTCACATTCAGGCATCTAAAAAGATGTTTGACACTCTCAGGTGAGGAATACTACATCCTCGTGAGCTTAAGTGACTTAGTATGTCTGAAATCCAGGTCTTCTATGAGGTTGCCTAAATATTGATTTAGATGTTTCTCTTCAGACACTCAAGATTGACAACTTTGTCCTTAACTGGTATTTCCTTCTCTATGCATCCAGAGCTAAGGATGCCAGCAAGAATAATTTTTCACTAGATATTTATCCCACTTAGCCTTCTCCTCAATGTTTCCTATGTTTTCCTGATGTCCGGTTTCCTTCCCACTCTCACTTATTAGTTCCCACACTGACACTGCTTGTTGAACATATCAAAAGCAGATTAGCCCTCATCTGAAGTATTTATAGTTCCTCAAGTCAAATCTATTTTCTCTATGACTTGTACTATTGGTTAAGCCATATAGAAAAACAAAACAAAACAAAACAAAACACAACAATTTACTGGACATTTTCCTGTCTTCATTCCTGCTTCTCTGGCTGCTTAGATTAGTTGTCAACTCTGGTGGCCACATCAGGCCTTGTGCAATTAATCATCTCTAAGCAGCCTGCACTGTACTGGTGTAACCAACATCAGGTATCTTTACTTGTCTGTTCTTCTGATGTGTAACTTCATGCACTGATTGTCTCCCCCCTGCACTTACCTCCTGCAGACAAATCTCTCTTAACATCAAATTGGACACCTTAAACCTTCTCAACTTTCAGACTGATAGATTTTATAATTAACACTGAGAGCCAAGACAATGGGAGTAAATAGAATGAGACACTGGTTTTTCAGGTGAAAGCAAGCTTGCCCATTCAAAACAGTGTGTGATATTTCATACGGAGAGAACTTCTGTGCTTCTGGTCCTACCACAGCTCATAGACCTCTACAATCCCAGATAGTCCCTGACTGATCCCACAACCAGGTGCCAGTGTTCTCCTTTATTGTCCATGTCAGACGGTATTGCACAGGGTACAGATTTTGCCTAGTTTGTATGCATTACACTGTCTTCATTTCAAAAACATTACGGGAGCAGATCTTGGCAGAGGTGAGAAGGTGACAGTTGAATAAAGAAGAGGCTACCTAGGCACCAAAGCACCATACAGCAAGGATGGAGAGATGCCAGGGAACAGTGAATATTGGGTGGTGAGGAAAGAAAAATGAAAAGTAGTTGCCTGTTTCTGCTTTATTTCCCTGTAGACCAGTTACAGGGATACCTTGTCATCTATGCTCTGAAGATACTTATATGGCAAAGAGAAGATTGCCAGGTGGACTCTAAACTTCACATGCTGAATTGAAACTGAACTTGCAACATTTAGCTTGTTTTAATACAAGAGAATGAACATTTTTACACCCAGCTGAAAAAAACAAACGAAACCAAAACAACAACAAAAAAAGCTAGAAGAAAGAGTTCAACTGCTACTATTAATGTATTCTTAGCATATTCAAATTCACCTTCTAGCTTGGCTTTGATAGTGATGAAACTATTTTACTGAAAAGAATGAGCAACTAATTTTACTCTCTTGCTCTTAGGAAATAGATCTGTAATGCAGAAACAAATCAAAGGCTGATGTTAGAAAAACTTCTTAGTAGATCTTAACTTCATGGTGTAAACATAACAGACATTTGACACTGAGAGTGAGATTATGTGGGGTTCTCACTTCTGGGATTTTATTTAACATGTATTCACAATAAATCATTCTCTCAGATGACCTAGGGCACAGCAGATTGTTTTCTGAGACTGAGTTTCTAAAATGATATTGTCTACTCTAAAATGGCGTTGCACCTTTCATTTCTTTGCTTTTTTCTTAATACTTAGATGGCACACCAGCAAAAAATGTTTATATTATAAAAGAGATACTAATGGAATTCTCGTATGCATTTGGTTGTTACTTACCTTAATCTGAGAGAAGGAATTTTAATGAGTAAGAAACTATAACATCTGTGTGAATGTGTGAATTAATTTTAAATGGTGCTTTCAAATATTTAAAGATTATATAATTGTAGACTACTATTTTAAAACAATTACAGTATAGATTATTAATATCACATAAACAATTTGCAAAGAAAAAAGGAAAAATCTAAAGTCATTTTGCTGCTTTGAATAACTATGATAGAAAGTAGAGGTTTTCAGTGTCAAATTTTCAAGTGAAAATATGTTAATCTGTCTTTTAAACAGTATACTATTTTTGAAGAATAGGAGTATGATTTTTTTTTTATATTAACTTATAATCTACTTAGTGCATCTGGCTTTACAAGTTTAAAGGACTGTGCAGACAAACATAATAATTAGTAGTACTGTAAGACACTCTTCCTTTGTTGAACTCCTGTACTGAATGATTAAAGCACAGGTCACCTAGTGTAAAGAAAACAAGAGAAGTATTCTCAGTGCTGGAGCTTTGTAAATACAGACTGCTTTTTCAAATCTTGCCAAATTCAGAACTTGAGAAAATTCACAACATATTTACAAATGTTAGACAGTTATTGGGACTCTTTTTTATTGAATCCCATTCTGTTTTTCAAAAAACTTGTATGCTCAGAGCATTAAACTGTAAGGCAGTCTTTCATCAGCACCTTCATCAGTTTATTGTTACAGTGAGATTTTAAAAAGCTTCCAGGTGATTATTTAACTCATCTAATTCCTCTTATTAAGGGCTTAATTTTGTATTGTCATGCATATGCTTGATAGGCTATCCTAATTCCTAATTACACAGTAAGTACTGTTTAGGTCACTGGAAGCTGCATCTGTACATCAGAGAGAATATAAAATTCGGTTTTTATATCTGCACTGTGCTTAACTGAATACTCCGCCAAGTACCACAGCTTCCAAGACCACATTGGTTAACGTTTTCATCTGAGGTAGGCTACATGCATGTGAAACAAATGAAGCACACAAATTGATCCAGATTTGGAGATGCGAGCTAAAATGGTGTACCTCTAGGGGCATGTCTGTATATAAAGATGACTACTCAGTTTCAGAGCACTTGGACAAGCACATAAAACCTGGCACATAAGTGAAAACAAACCAGTCTATAAATACTGTGCAACCTCTCTCAGGCAGGTGTTAGGGCTACCTTGGCCTGAGGCAACCAGCGTATGCACATGGAAGAATGTGAGGATACTTTAGTGGAGGGTTAAATGCTTTGTACAGGAACAACTAAGATAAGGGAGAGGGAAACAGTTGAAATAATATTGCCAGGAGCGTAAGGTTTGTAGGGCACGGATTAGCCCTGTCACACTGACAAAGGAGTAAGTGTCCCAAAACCACATCTTTCAAAATCGAGCTTTCCATCATCACCTCCCAAGGTGAGAGAGGCCTCGGGCACAGCCTGGGCACAGCTACAGCACAGTCTAGCTTGGCACAACCATGCACTGTGAATAGCAAACGAGATCACTAATGCTACTGTGAGATTTTGGATCCAGGGAGCAAAACAAAGGAGGCATTTTTTTGACAGCAAACACCTTCTGTGGTCTTCAATGCACTGGTAGATGCTCTGCTGTCCTTTGTATGGAAATTCTGGAAATCTGTCTGTATTTCACACACACCTCTCTGCCCACTGTGATCTGTTGGGAATCCCATTACTCGCTCAGGAAGGGTGAATCAGCAATGATTTAGGAAGCTAGGCAGCTTTCAAGAACAATGCATTTTACATTTATAGGAAAGGGTTGTGTTGTAGCCTTGTCATACACACATCGCTGCACCATGGGGAGTAGAAATGTCTAAGGGCTGAAGCAGTGAACAAATTATCTTAACCTAAATTAAAGAGTCAGAAATTACCAGTAAACTCTCAATTCATATAATACCTATGGTTAGTCACTATACATGATATAGGAAACAGAAATAAATGTTTCTTCTAAAAGTCCTGGCCATAACTTTACATTTTCTGTTTTTCTACTGAAGTAAATGACTGCCGTCTTTCTTGCCATGTATTGTGCTATTCTTTTTACACGCCCCCCACTTTGTAACTTGGGCCTTGCTAGTCACATCATGTTCCACAGCTGATGTGGATGGTTTTCTACAGTGTCTGAGGCTTGTCAGCCTTTACATCAAGTATGTTGCCTTTCTTGTACCATCAACATAATCAAATATTCTCTCTTGTTTCTGTCCTCCTGTATGTATCTGGACTTCCCCTCCTAGCTACTAGCATGTGCTGCCCTCATGTACTCAGGCAAAGTTTTCTTTGAGTATTACATTAAGTTTCTCCAAGGTTTTCATTAGTATTTCGTCAATCTTCATCTTGTGATCTGCTCGTGGGTGTCAATCCTCCATCCTAGCACTGATCCCTTACTTCAGAAACTTAACTGACCAGAGACAGGTATTTAAACATCAAATCTCAGTTGGCTGCAATCATCACATTGGCACCAGCTCCTGGAATTACACCAGCTCCACAGGACTACACTAATACTGGAGCATTTGCAATTACAAAAAAGGGTTATTGATAAAGTGTGTTCATATCTAAAATCTAGATCTTAGGAGATGCACAGATTCGTTGACAAGTCTGCTAAATTCCATGTCAAGTCTTCAATCCCCTCTGGATATAAAAGTATGGCATGGAAATTGAGCCACTTCCCCCTTATAAATTCAGTAGCAGTTGTACAGAAATCTGAAATGGGACCTTCATGCATACAGGCCAGAGATAATTGACACAGTCACTGATGGAAACCAACCAATTTGAGGCATCTGGCACTGAAGTTTTTGTGGGTGGCCATTTACAAACACTGCAGCATATTTATCTACAAGAACCCCTTCCAGGTTTTAGCTAAATGAGAAAAGTTTGGAAAAGAAGGGTTTTTTGTTTCCAATAAACACATCTGTCTGCTCGTCTATATACACTCGTGCAGAAATTTCCAGTCACTCAAGTCTCCAGGGTGTTTGAAAATGTCTGAAGTCTCTTTAAAGAGCAGATTAGCATGTATCCTAAAAGTTAGGCTGTAATACTATTTAACTGCTCTATTTTTCCATTATGGGCCTGTCAGTAGGAATATGTTGCCCTATAGTACATGACAAGTGAAAACGCTAGTAACATTGTTTTTCATAGGCAGAAAAAATACCAAAGAAGCAATTTCTTAGCTAAAATGTCACCTGTTAGATGTATGGGGCTCACTATATTTTGTTGCCCTGGTAACGAATGGTGTAAAATGACTCCTTTGCACAGCTCCATCAGAATGATTGCATCCTGTTTTTTCCATCATTTTACAAGAGGCTGTTTTCATTCTCCCTTCCTGACCATATTAAGTGTAAAGAGATTGAATTACTGTGCTGTACCCTCTCCATCCAATGTGGATTTAAAAGTTGATATTGATGTACTGAGAAATGTGTTCTTCTTCAAGAAAAAAAAGCTACAAATTATAATGAATTTGACTTTTATGTATCGACCGCTCAAGTAGTGAAGTAGTGTTTCTGCACCCAGGGGATAGACATGGCATGATCAGCATTTTTCACTTGAACGAATCCAATTGATAAAGCAATATACTCAGTGTCACTTTGCTTGATCTCCAGGTTTAACAATAGTCATGCTAAAAGTAGATACATTACTCCATAAATTTTACTCATAAAAAATGTGCTAGCCATTGCTTTATACAGCTACACTCTTTCCAACTTTTCTCTGAGCAGGGCAGAAAAAGATGAACAAGAAATATTGCTCCAAGAGCATGCAAGTATGGGCAAGTGGCTGAGAAGCATTGGAAATATTCATGTATTTACAGCTAGAGACCCAAATACAGCACTGTGAGGTGGGTGGTTATTAGCTCTTCTCTTAGCATATGTGCACCTTGAGACCAAATACTGCTATTTTTACAGGGAGGCTGCATTTCTGGACAGCTGTAGAACTAAGCAGAGTCATTACCTGAGTATTAAGGCTACACAGGAACATTTTGAACACTTCTGAACATTACAGTAACCTTAGGCCAGTAACAAATTTTCTGGGTTATATAAACAATTTTTGTATGGGTCACTAAGATGTAAATGCAGTATTACCATATATTTATTACTTCAAGAGAGTTATTGTCATGTAACTAGAAATGTAACATTTTTGTAATTAAGCTCAAACTATGGAATATCAGAATTAAAAATTTAATTACTAAATTTTGTGTGTTAAAGATTGACTCTGTGTAAGATAAGCAATATCTTGAAAAGAACCCCCAAACTTGTTAAATCTGTGTATGTAATTGTATTTTTTACACAGAATATATCTTCTCTACAAGCAGTATTTAATTTAGAGTGACAATCCAGAAAAAGATGAAGGGGAAGAAGGTGAATGTTTAGTGAGTGTGTAAAAGTTGCCTGTGACATTAAAATAGTGGGAAATTGAGAAGATCTATTTTCAGCTAGTTTATTGTATTCATTTGGGGTTCAATCCTGCAGAGAAATTGCTTGAAAGAGATATTTTAAAGGTTCCTATTGTTTCTTCTAGAAGTTTCAAAGTATCCTAGCAAGTAAGAAAAGGAATACAAGATTTGATGCCAATGATTTCTTATTTAAGGTAGTTACAGAAAAGAAAGCTGCATGTCTCTGACCTTGAACTTTACTGGCAGTCTTTTAACTCAAAAACTCCAGTTCTCCACCTTGGATTGTGTAATTAGTGAAGTCACCTATTCACACTCAGAACATTATTTAGGCACCAAATCTCACAATAGGGAGAAAATAAATCAGTCAATATGAGATGAATTTGAATTGACTGATACTCTGTGAATGCTTTGGGAAGCAAGGACCTGGACCTGAATGGTTTCTCCAGCTCCTGCCTTTCTTGCTGCTGCTGTTTGCAATGGCCTTGCTTGGTCACCCAGCAGCTGCAGCATGACTGATCTGAAATGACACTCTGGAAAGGTGATAGAGGAATGGTTGCATTGCATTACTGTCATTATGGATTTTTTAAAAATTATATAACATTTCCCACTGTAGCCCCAGAGGGTCTGTAAATCTTCTTTGTACAACTATAGTACCTGTAAAAACAGAGTCGGATATCCAAACTCTGTTAATTTGCACTTTTTTTCCACCTTCTGAACTGCCTGACCTTCTTTGTCACATGCTCCCACCACTTTTCATACCTGAGAACTGGACCATACACAGCACGTTTTAGCATACCTCAGTTGTCTCTGACAGGAATAAAAACCTTTGCTCAAAGACAGACTCAGTTTACCCAACTTATTTCTCTCCTCACAGGCCACACTGCTTCTTTTTCTCTACTGAAAACCATGCACCAGAAGCAGCGGACTTCACCTGGTGAAGTTAAGCAGGTTACTGGAGTGGGGTAGCAGTCAGACCTGTATAGTGACTGTGTGCTCTGAACGTATCACCTAACTGTGTGCTCGCTTGTTATCAGATCATTCAGCAAAGCCTTGGATGCCCAGGAAATCACATATGAAGGGCAGGTAAAGATTTTAATTTGCTTAGCAAAGCTGGCATAATACTAATAATAGCAATAGCAGTAGTGCTAGTAATAATAATAATAACGATAATAGCTTCCTAAGAACTAACAACAGCACTATGTCTGGCTTGTGAACAGCTGACGAGGTGTTCTTCATGGTGCATGTTGTTCTCCTCAGAAGTTGCATTTGTTGTAAGGTTCTGTTACTTATATATATATATTTTTACTGTGTTATAATGATGGCCCAGAGGATAATCTCTTTTTGGGGAGTCAGTATAAGAGGTTTTTCATTTTGTGCTCAATCACTTGAAACTGGTCCCCATCCATATTTTAGGGAAGATGAAGGCTGACATGCATTGCTGCCCTGCAAAAATATTTCCTTTGAAGGATTACAGCAGCAGGAGGAACTAACAAGCACGGAAAGCTGTTTTCGAGTACGTCACACCTAGTGGGCTCGGGCAGTCAGCTGAGAAATTTCAGGGTGGCTGGGAGTTTGGGAGGTAGGACACATATCAGGGAAAGAAATGCCATGAGCAATTGGAGAAGCTGAAAGAGCAGAGGCACAGGGACAAATAAAAACCTGCTCTAATCTCCCTCACCTTTGAGGTGTTGCTGCTGTTTCTCTCCTGGCTGAAAGAGGCTTCTTCCCTGCCTTCCCCACAATGTTATGAAGGCAATGACTTATGTTTTGGATTCATGAACGCACTTTACTCATACCAAATCGTACTGCTGCTCTCTTCAGAAGCAAAAAGGCTGACAGCCTCCTTTATGCAGGTCCAGGTTAAATTTCTTATTATCATTTTTCCTTTTTAGCTAGAGAGAATGAGATGGGGAGAGGGACAGGGGGAGAAAGATTTTTTTTCCAGGGTAATTGGACCACCTGCCTGCAATCATCTCTGACCTTTGGATAAATAGAGGACACCACTTTGCTGTGCTCGCACGGTCCTTCAGTGCTCACGAGCACAAATAAGATTCATTTTAAAAAAGATAAATCCCTCTGTAAGGATAATTAAATGGTGATGAGGAGCCCTACCATAACAAAACTCCTTGAAGGAAAATGAACTTTACCTCCTTTATGCATGCGTGTGTGTGTGTGTGTGTGTGTGACTGTGGATAAGAATTCATCATACAAACACATTGACAAATGTAATCTTTCTTCACCTTTGTTCACTGTGATCCTTCACAGTAAGGCAGTACGATTGTCTTCCTGAAGCCCCAATATCCCTCTAGTCCACCCTTTTTCCCCCAGAAGGTCATTTTAAAATCTCTTTTGACAGTCCTAACTGATCTTATCATAAATCATCCAACACACACACACACAGGCACAGCACCTAATCAGGATGTTCCTGGCTAATTTAGCCCTGCTGATTTGATATAACTGAATAGAGTTTTATGATACCCTGTGACTGTAAACATGTCTGCTCTCATTCACAGCCTGGGAAGGTTGGAGGGCCATTACTTCTTAATTGGGTAATTTCTTTTTAAATCTCTGCAGTCTGGGTTGCTGCTTCCGCAGTGGCCAGGCCAGGGCATTGATCTCAGCCCTTGCCTGGCTCCAGAAAATTCTGGTAGTATGTCTTCCACCTTTTCCTGGCATTTTGATTTTTAAGGGTCCTAAAAGGCCACAACTGACTTCTTGACAATATACAGCGTGGCACTGGGGAAAACAGCCTGAAAGCACATGACACATTCATGTTTGGTTAGATGGGGCATGCAATTGTGCCTTGGGGGCCAAGGGATTGGGGTGGACCAAGCAGTCTAGGTGGAGAAATTCATGGAGAATACACACGCACCAGGGAAGATGATTTGAATTATCTTCATGTTTTCTCATTTCCAGACATTAGGAGAAGACTCAATTAATCTTTCTGTAGTGGAAGGATGATAATTAAGGACTTGTGTTCTTCTAAAGTAATAATATTGCCTTTAGAAAGATACATCAAAACAAAAAATCCAGTTATATATTAGTGTACATGCATACATGCACATGTATGCATACATTTTCATATGCATACTTTTACTTATTTTTTTGATGGATTTAAGAAATATTGGTCCAGAAAAAAAAAAATCAAACAAAAAAAAAAAACCACAGACACACACAAAAAAACCCAACTCAACCAACCAAAAAACAAAAACAATGACAACACAAAAACTAAAACAACAAAAACGCAAGGATTTATTGCAGTTGTCTTAGGTCACTGTAACAGAAAATGTTTTGCTGATAATTCTATGCTGAACACTGGCTCTGTAAGATTATTTTTTGCTCCATGTATGGCTTGGCAATGGTAAAAAGGCTTTGTACTACGTAGCATAGTTCTTTTAATCCATACATTTCCAGATTAAACCTGTGCCAAGCCAAAAGCAGCCACTCTCACTTGTTCAAGCAGGTTTTTTTGGTGATCTCAGTCCAGTTTCATTGAGCAGGGAAATGCTTTCCTCCAAAGCACAGCCATCACAGTTTGCACTTCAGACAAGAGGCAGCAGTAGTCTGACAAGCATCACTCTGTGATGTGGTGATGCCTCAGAGGGGAAGAGGTACACCAGTGGGTCAGGACTGGGCAAAATGCCATGAATCAACGTTATGGACAACAAGAAATCAGGCATCTCTCACTGACACCTGTCACTACAGTTAAACTCCTTTACATTGTTTTAATGTTGATTTGAACAAACAAAACCAACCAAACAAACCCCAAATCAAACCAAAATACAACCCCCTGCCCCCAAACTAAGCAAAACACACACACAAAAAAAATCCCAAATGTGTCATTATTAACTATTTTACACCACATGACAAAATCTAGCCTTCTGAATGCTTCGGGCTTCGTGGTGACAGTGCTGAAAGATGAGCTGGAGAATGCATGCAATGTTTTTGTAAGGAGAAAAAAGACCAGGGAGTGGGAAATCATGGGGTGTGATTCCCACAACCACTGAATCTACTCGGTAAATTATTTTTTTCTTTAAAAAGAGGCAGCAATCAGTGCTGATTGAAATACCTTTGAATGCAGCTATAATGAAATTCCATTTCTTGCCCATACCAGAGTTGCAGCCATTGTTGGTAATGGTCTCCTTCAGCGCAATACAGTCACTGCTGCCTTGTAAAGTACATCGAAAGCAAAGGCAGGTGATCCCTGAATGTAATTTAACCATAAGAGTTTGCTGTAGAGTTATGCCCAGGGCTTGTCTGCCTGCTTTCTGGATCTATTCTGAGCAAAGGAGAATTAGCTACCCATATTCTGTGGGAACAATGAAGAAACACCTGATAAAATGTATTTTTATTTCCAAAATGGCAATTGCAGTAATTGTACTTTGCCATCCAGATCTCTAGTATGATATTATGTACATGTAATGAACCATTGTTTCAGATATAGATTATGCTGGCTTGTAACTTATTTTGTGGCAGGTCAGATCAAACCTGGTTTTGTATGACATGGTATAACACAATGCTGTGGATGAATCAGAAATACTGCTCTTTTAGAGAAAAACTGAGTGAGAAGCAGATGTGCTGCTCTAATCACCCTAAATAATTTCTTTGCATTCAGTGCTGTGCTTGACCTGCAGTATGCAACAGGTGATTTTTGTTGATATTGGGTAGGATAAAAAAAATAAGGTCCTATCCTCATTTAGCTTCAGTTTAAAGGTTATTGCCTGTGAATAGGGTTTCTTAGTTTCCTATATGATTAGGAACACAAAAGAGCTTTGGATGACATAGTGAAAGGGTATATCTGGCTGTCATGTTTTCAGCCCTGATAATACGAAATGCTTCCTGCAGCAACTCTGAGGCTCACTCCTCTGTTATTTTCATAAAGAGGTTTATGTGAACCAGTGATCTTCTGTCTCCCTCCAAATACAGTTCCTAAAGAATGAAAATGTCCTGCAATACAGATCTCTTTTCCTAGTAGTTTTTTCTCAATGAGCAGTGCATGCATTTTGGCCTTGTAAAACGTTCTTCAAAATCTTCCTCTTTGCTTGAAAATGGGGCTCCTTGATGGACTCTGAAAGTACTGGAGCATCCCTCTCAGTCATAGGGACTTGGACCCCACAGTGGGCTGCTCTCGATCCTCGTGAGCTGTAGGGGAAGGGCTGGCGATCATGAAACTTGGAATATGATAAAAATCAACATCTATGTAACAGCCATAGGACACCTCATGAAACAAAGAGCCTTCTACCAGTCATGGATGCCTGACTGCTTTGTCTGCTACAGCGACCTAAACAGGCCAAATACTAGTAAGACTAGGGCAACTCTTAGCCAGCTATAGAGTAGATGCCCACAACCCAGAGAGTCATCCTTATGTAGTCAGTGGGAAGGAAAAAGTGTTTACTTGAGAAATCTCATTTTAGTGAAGGCTAAAATAGGTCAGAACAGTTGCTCCTTATATGTTCCACCTTCTCTACAGGAACTTCAGAGTCCAGAGTACTAGGCCTGGTGTATACACACACTTTGCAAACTTCTAGAGTTACTGAAATGAATTGACCAAGGTTTTTGCTGAGTGGTTTCAGCTAAAACCAACAGGAGTGACATGGCAGAAACTTACCTTGACAATCTAAGAGCTGTCAGAGCAAACTAGCAGTAGGAGAAAATATTTTGATAGCACGTTTCCTGTCTAAAATATTGTATGCCTTAAAAAACCACCACACCAAACAATCAAGGCCAAACAAAAACTCTTATACTGGTATTTGCCTATTTTAAACTAGTGCTGCTAGCAGATGATTTGACTGTACAAGTGTAAGTAATTCCAACAAAAAAGCCAAGCAAATGAAGAGTTTCCTGACCAACTCTGGAAAATCTCATGGCAGCACTCAAATATTGTAGTGGCATTTTGGTTTTCCATTTCAGTAGAAGGGGTGAAATCTGTTTAAATGACATGCATTAATGATTATGTCTTCATCCAGGACATTGATTGTCCCTTGTGCATTTCAGTAACCACACTTACAGAGACCTCCAAGGTCCTTTGTTTTTGTTTGTGAGATAATGTCATGCTTGGTCTTGGAGAAATGCAAAACAATAACTGATGGCTAGACTATGAAGCAATTTCAAACCAGAAAGAAATCACACATGTCTAATAGTGAAAGTGATTAATGCTTTTGCCAAAACACAAGTTATGCTTCAGTTAGAAGTAAATTAAAGGGCTCTATACATAGATAAATAGATGACATTTTAAAGTATGTGATATACAAGAGCTGAGATGAGATGATCTAGGAGTCCCTTCTGGCTGTATTTCCTCAGAGATGTAAAACTAACCATTGGGGCACAACCTCAGATAAAATTTTGTACTTCTTTCCTTGACCTCCTTTCCTTTCTGTCCACAGTATTGTACAAAGCAATGTCTCCCACATTTTATGGTAATGAATTCATCATCTGATTCTGCTCCCGAAGCAGCACAGCAGTTGGAAGCGGGTGACATTTACTTCCCATGTTCTTCCTTCAAGGATCCTGACACACGCCAGCCAGCCAGCCCTATTTCATGATCTTGCCAAATTGCCTGTTACCACTTGTTAGCTTTCATAATACTGAATCAGAGCTTCTAGAAGAAGCGCATTGTCTCTCAGCATGCATCACTTCCTGAAACACTTAGTCAACAAAGTTCAGGACATAAGTGGGTAGAAACCTATCGGCTGCTCCACTTTACTCTGTGATGTTTCATTAACCATGCAAAGATGACTGAGATCTTTGTGCCTTGCAATGTTCAACTCCTGAATTGTTTTCAAATCTAAGTGATCCAGAATTCAGGTGCCAGGGGTCAATTTCCTACAAAAAAAAGAAGAAATAATGGAGCTGCATAGCAGTGCATGGCATTTGATTTCTTTGTGCTGGGTGAGGAAAATAGCAGCTAGAATTGATCTCCTTCCTTCAAAAAAAAATTTCTGTGGCTCATTTATTGATGAAAAGTCTCCAAAGGCATAGTGGCCATCAGAATATGAGACTCTACCTCTTGCTCTCAGACTCAAACTGGGGAGATCATAAGAACAGCACTGAGAGACAGACTTGAGTAAAGGCACTTGAAAGTAAGAGGTTCTTGAGATATCCTGTTGATGGATTTTCTGTATGGGCTGTTTCAAGTCTTTGAAGAAGTCACCTTCTTTGCTTTGGAATTTTGAAAGAGATGTGAAGAGCTATTTGATTTGTAGTTGGCCTTAATGAAGGCCAGATCATATTTTCCCACAACAACCAAGAAAAGAAAGAAAGTCTGTGAGGTGTACTTTCTGGCATGAAGTCTTCCATCAAGACAGTAGGATCTGTGTGTGTGCTACTGACCATATTCAGGTGTCATGTATTGTCAAAAGATGAGGGCCATCTTCATGAAGAACTTTTTCTTCTCTAATGGCTTTGTGCTTTTTTTCCTCAGTTCTCCATATATAGGAAAGAAATTCCATGTCTACCTTGTCCTGTATTCCAGCCTGGAACTAGTCAAGACTGAAAAGGGAACCACAGTTCCCAATTTCTCATGGAGTCTGTCCTTCCTTACATATGGCTCCAGCCCAATGAAAACACTGCAGGAACGTGTGTGCTAGATGTCACAGAGCTGCCTATTTTGTTTGCCAGGAGCTAATTCTGTGTTTCCATAGGATCTTTCTCTGTGCAGATCTGAAGATGCAGTCTGGTCCTGAATCTCTAGCTAGTCAGAATACAATTCTTCAAATTAATTGATCTCATTTCCTGCCAGGCTTCTGTGATGCCAGCTGTAGTTCCTTAAGTACATCAGAAACAAAGGGCTATTATTTCTGGCTGAATTCCAATAGACTCATTACCTTCTGCTTCTTTTAAAATTCCCTCTGCAACTATACTGAATAAGATTTTTTATTTTTTCTTCCTTGTACTGTTTTTTGTATAAGTCTGCTCACGTGTCGTCTTCCATGCCAGAAGATGCTGCATTTCGGCAACAAAGCAAAGTAATCTCTCAGAATACAGTAATCTCTGTATTGTGTGTGGGACCTATAGTGTTTTTTAAAGAATTGTGAGATTTTCTGTTGATGTTAGGCAGAATTATTATCATTTATATATAATCAGTTTATAAGGTCTGCCCCGCATTTTGGACCACTGAGATGAAACGTGCTGTATAAATGTCAATAGATCGAAAAAGTGCTTCTGGAGGTGGATGTGTAAGATATGTAAAATAGTGAGCCTTTTAGATGAGAGTAGCAGGGAGTCTCTTACCTGACAAATTAATGTCTCTGACAAGAACTGGTGGTCAGTACAGTGTGTCTCAAGAGAATATGCTTCTCCCTTGCAATAGATGGATTTGTTTCCCCTATTAAAAGGTACTTTTAAGTAAAATATGATATAATGTCTGAATTAGATTTTACAAGAGTGAGACACACCGTAAGTAATCATATTGCTTCAGCCATGATGGATGCTTCTTTGTGCAACATTGTTTTCTTGAGCTTCATGGGCTGTGTACAGTCACACAATGTAATCTATAATTGAACTAAACCATGTGAAGGTGTTTGTTACAAGGCTAATATGGTAATGAGTATAATCTAGGAGTTTGCTGAAAAACAAACAAACAAAACCAAAGAAAAAGCACAAGCCAAACCAACACAACTAAACAAACAAACGAAAGCAAACAAAAAGCTCTCCCCCAAAACCCCACATGAATATATTTCTTGCAGTTTTGGTGGCTGGAGGGTAAAAAAGGGAGGGGAGAAATCCTTGTTAAATGTGGTTCTAAGCTGGATAGTTACCTCACCCTTTTCTCCAGGCAATTTCCATGCCTCCAGACTGCAGACTACAGTTGTGGTGCTGGAGATTGGACTGGCCGAAGCGAGTGTTCAGGTGACAGCAGAGGGCAGTGCAGAGCCGAGGCTGGCACGGAACCCTCAGCCCTGGCCGAAGATCTTCCTTGTTATTAAATAAAATCATAGGGCTAATTTAGCCTCAGAGGAAATTAAACTGCTAATTACATGTATATAAAACACTGAAAATGGGCCTGGTTTTGCACCAGGAAAAAAAAAAAAAAAAGGAAATCAAAATCACTCAACTTTGTTTGTCATATTTAAAATATGTAATTATGGTAACGGGCAGGACTTTGAGGAGATTTTGTAATGGTTTTATGCATATGCGTGCCTATATGTGTGTGTTGTGACTCTGTCTGTGTGTGTGTGTGTGTGTG
Source organism: Patagioenas fasciata (assembly GCF_037038585.1). Taxonomy (NCBI): domain Eukaryota; kingdom Metazoa; phylum Chordata; class Aves; order Columbiformes; family Columbidae; genus Patagioenas; species Patagioenas fasciata. The sequence continues at coordinate 28,567,954 of NC_092560.1, forward strand.
TGCATGTGTGTGTTTATAAGATCGTGTGTCTGTATGAGAGGATAATCTAACCATTTCCACAGCCCATCTCCTGCTGAGTAAACAATAGTACTTTTTTCTCTTTCATTTTTCCAAGCCAATGTCTTTATAAATGCTGGATAATACGCCCTTGGGTAACATAAGAGCAAAGCTCTAATTGAATCAGGTCAAGACTCCACACATTATCTCTGATAGCACTTTTAAAAATGTAGCTTCCTCTGTCAGATCATCTGCCTCTGAATCACTATATTGGAGGTAATTCTGACATTAAGAAATTAGCATTGGGGATCTTATAAATACACAGTTGCAAGAATTATTGGTTGGTGATGTCAAGCTTGCACTGATCTGTTAATAATCCTGATAGGTGTTAGAAACCATCTCAGCAAGACCAGTGGATGTCTTATGACTTACAAATGCATCTAAGCTATAAAGAAGGATAAGTACCTAGCGTTTGAGATCACTTGGAAGTCTTTAGTACTATGAAATGCCTATTTCCTTGGTATACCTACTCTTTTAAGACAGTTAAAATCTGAACCCGAACCACAGTCCAAAGGACCAAACAGATAACATTTTCGTTGCATGCCACAGATTTAGCAGGCTGCATGGCTAAAAGGTTAGACATTAAAACATAATTGGGTACTCAAACTTGCATCTGCATTGTGAAGTTTTACTGATTGGAACCCGCTTCCTGAAAAAAAAAAAAAAAAAAAAAAATATATATATATATATATATATTGCAGGTATCCTGTCTTTACAGAAGTAGAAGGCTTCTGGCACCAAAGTTCCTGCATGTTCTCATTAATGTCTCTGATAGTTTCATGCCTGGAAAGATCTACAGTTTGTATCTACAGGCAGAACTGATAATCTTTAAAAGCATGAAAATATATTGCGTTTTGGTAGACCAACCAAGGCATTCCTTGGACAAGACACCTTGTGCGGTGCAGTCATACTAGAAACAAGAGATGAATCCCATCAGCACCATAAGATTGTCAGGGTTATTTCTTAGGTTAAAAGATTAACATTTAACACTCTTTTGCACCCAGGATGAGAAATTTTGTCATCTGAGAAAGCAAAAATTTGATGTATGCCCAGGCTAAATTATGAAGGTATATCTCTCACTTATATATATTTTTTCAGTTTATTCTTCTAAGTCTTCTAAAGGTTTCTTGAAAAGATAATAATGATCCATTTTACTTATCCATCAAGAGCTTTGAACTGAAGGCTTTTTTCCTGAGTATATAGTTAGAGCATTAAGGGCAGTATGGCTAGAACAGCCAATCAGAGTAATGAGTCTACACTGCTTGAGAAAGCGAGATTAATCTAAATCAAATACTTTCCACTATGGCAATTTTAACTAATTCCCTCATGAAAGTACAAGAGATATGTGAAACCCCTACAGTCAGCATAAACCTCCTGGTAGTGCTAGACAGGTAATACCTTTTAAGCTTGTTAATGTCTTATCATGCTGGTTTCTACAACTGACTCAAAGAATAGCTGAGTACTTCTCAACCTGTCATTACAGAGAAAAGCAACTTTCAGCATGGAGATGGAAAAGGTGATGCTGTGTTTTATATATCATGGTTTGATAATGCTGGTATGACTACTGCTGTTTTGACTGATGTAATTAATGCCCTTACTAGTTTTTTATTTGTAATACGTAGACAGAAATATTCAAGAAGGAAATTCTCTCAAAAAGAGAGGTTTATTTATTTATTCATCTGTCAGTCAAAGGTTTCTATTGCAGCTGCCTGGACTACATGTGGGAGATCTCTACACAACGGGGTCTATAAACATGCCTGGTCTATGGAGTAACAGGTGTTGCATGTGAAGAAAATGGAAGTGCTACCTTGCAAGATGGGCTAGTTCAGCTGTAGCTCCTTCTGTTTTTTCAAAGGGGCAATTTGTTTCTGGCTATTGAAATCCTTTGCAGTATCAAAGTGCATGTTTTGGCATTGTTTTCACAACCATAGTATTTTACAATCTCTGTACACCACAGTCTCAGTAGTTGTACAACAGCAACAGTGGAGTTAAACTGATCTACATCGTCTTAGAATCTGTCATTTTGCCCTCTAAAGTTCCTCCCAACAGCATTAAATAAGATTAGTGTAGAAAACCAGTATTATTAACACACTGAAAAACTTTTGCAAATCTGAACATTACAAGTGAAGGAACGGGGAGAAGAAAGGTTAAGAAAGACATTCAGAACCATGCAGCCAGAAAAATGAGAGCATATCTTTGATTTCATGATTTTCCCTATTCAAGACAAAATCAGTCAGGATGCCTGTCCAGAAGAAAAGCAACATAGGGCATCTGACAATCACAGAAGATGCTGCTTTCACTTAGGTAGAAATTTCACCCATTTCCCTTCTCATGTGTGATTGCTTCCTCAGTTTATCTCCATTGCTGCCACAACAGAACAACTGCCTTGTGGCCATGGCCCTTCTGATGGTGCTGCTGGGTCCCTCTACTGATAAAAACTGCTGGGGTAACATATACGACCATGAAGAAAGTGTGCAAATGCTTGCTTACATTTCATTTCTTTTTATTCTAGTTTAAGAGGGGGAAAAGTGTTTACCAAGAACTGAAATATTTGCTCTTATTAGCAATGAATGATGTTATCCCCAGGTTCTCTCTCTCTCTTTTTTTTTTTTTTTTAATACGGAAGTAATTAGAGTAGAGTATTATGGAATTGTTGTTGTTTTTCTTACTGCTTTTGTCAGAGACAATGTCTCATGTTCCAAAAGAAAGTGTTACAGACACTTTTATAATAATAGTACAGAACTTCAGTCCTAAAAGAAAACGTGTTATTAAGCACCTAGCAATTTAGCACAGTAAACTCTCAACTACTGGATATTGTATCAATGTTCTTGCAGAAAAGAGTATTTAGCCATCAAATTGTGAGAGATGTTTTTGTCTCTACCAAGTATCCTGATTCTGGCAAAGATGTAAAATAAATAGATCTTTGACTCTTGGGTGACTAGACAGCATATACAGTGCAAATAATTTTAAGACTTTAACCTATTGATATATATCTATTTCAGCCATATTACCAATTCATACCTTATCTCCCTCCTTACTGAGTGAAACTATACATAAATAGACTGTGAACATATAAGTGCTATTTAAATACGTGTGTACCACCAGTTTCTCCCTTTACCTTACAATGCTTCCAGGTATAGTCTGCTTAAAATGCAGCCACATTATAGTTTTGAAAAAAATTAAAAGCAGGAGTTAAAATCTATAGACAAGCTGCTTTACTTAGATCACAAAAGTCTGAGGTTTAAAGGAAAAGAAGGTTATAAATGACCGGGTTTTAAAAATCTTCATAATAGTAATCTGTTGTTTCCTTGAGTAACCTGTATTTTTGATGAACAAACTCCCTGGACCATCATATTAGTTTCTGTAAGTACCTTGTGTTCTAGTCTCAGAGGTCATCCAAGATCGAATTCTTCCACCTAACCTTTTGGTCACAGTCTACTATGAAATGCCTTGAATAACAATCAGTAACAAATCTTTCCTCCCAGCATCCTGGTATGCTGGCACATGAGTTTATTGCCATGGTTTTGCCTAGGGAGAGACAAGTCAGATGGAGCTACCATCTTCACTTCATACACCTCACCTATGTCGTGGTATCAGCTTCCTTCATCCCTCTCTGCCTAAATGAAGTGAACTATTATTTAGGAGCCCATAACATCTCATAAATGGCCCATTCAATAAAAGGCTGAAATATGTTCTTCCAAACAGCTATGGGCAAATCACTACACTGGAGAAAGAGACCAGGACAAATTTGTGTCTTTCATTTCAGTAGAAACACAGGAAAAAAATTAGGTGAATCCAAGTAGAAAAAGATAATTTAGTATAAGAGGATATCTCCTTCTACATGTCAGATGATATTGCAGGGTAAGAGAAACAAAGACCATAAAACCATACTCTGTTTTGTCTTTTTGCATAGGCACTGCTTATTTATGCTGTTAAACTTCAAGTAACTTTGCTAATGGAGAAAACTAGCTGAAGGAACTGCTTCATTGCAGAAGCTACAGAAACTAGTGCATATAAGGTCTATTGCTGAGAAAACAATTTCCATTTTTAATCACAGGATTCAGGACAAGTCAGAGAAAATGTAGGCAATATAGAAGGCTATTGGAAAAATTAGTTTAATAGAAATATTTCAAATATCTTATGAAAAGCCTACACTTAAGGAGAAAAAAGATATAACAGAAATATCGCAGACATCTTTTCTGCCAAAAGGAGTTTACAGGTTTACTAAAGTTGTGTTACTAACACAACTTAGAATATTCAAAAAATTATGGTATCAGTCACAATGATCAGCCAGTCCTACCTGTAACAAAGCATATAAAGGGGACATGAGTTTACTACTGGGTCCTCCAGATTATTCATTCTTCAGACAGTGTGGAAAGCTTTCTTTTAGGACATATGTCCACAGATTACCCAAACTGTATTAAAACTCTGTAGATTTTAACACCAATGCATGAGAAACAGTTTGCTAGAGTAAATATAAGTCTTCAACAAAATACGTTGTTTGTTGTGTTTTTTTTTTCTGTCTCTTACATCTGCCTATAAGATATTTCCAAGACATGATTACATCTTTGCCAGTTGGAAAACCCAAGAAGACAGATTTCTTTCTTTTTACATCTGTGCAAGCTCCTAAACTTTTTTGTGTCTATGATTTTTCTGAAGGTTTTACTATATCCAAGATGACAGAACAGTCGTAACCCAAAATGTTGTTGCTCACTGGACTCCCAATGTGAAATTTCCATCTTACTGTCTGTGCTTGAACTGCTAAGTTAAATCATTCCTAAGACTGTTCTTGACTCGTGAACCCTGGGCACACATGAAGATATTGGCCCTGGACTGTATATTCCCAAGCATACATTCTCTTGAAACTTCCTGAGGCTAGGTGACTCTTGGATCCTGCATTGTCTCTTCTGGACACTTTCATCCCTGCTAAAACAGGATAAAAGCTCATGGTTGCACCTTTGATTGCCTCAGCTCATAAAATTCACCCAAAGACCAAAAATGACACTTGAATATCTTGTTAACTACAGTTGGCCCATATGAGAACTAGAAAGCTGGTGTCCTCTTCTGAATCCTACCAAATGCACACAGATAAAGCCTTGTATATTCCAACAGTCATGTAGTAGTCATGGCTTTTGTCCCAAGGGACAACAAAACCAGCTGCCTTGGCTGGCACTCAACATAGAACAATGAGGACAGCTGTCTTCTGTGCCTGCCTCTGCATGAGGCTCACCTGGAGGCCACTGCTTGCCTGCTTCCTGAATGTCTGACTCCAGTTCCTATTCTCCAGTCACTCCCAAGGCACTAAGCCCCGATAACAGACATGTATGTCTCTGGCAGTCAAGCATAAAAATACCTTCCTGTTATCAAGCACAAGCAAAACATATCCGATTCAACGATGAATGGTTAGTGACAACGGGTAAGCCACCATGTGCCCAAAAGTACTAGACAGACTATTAAAACAACAGAAGAGAGGAGGAAACATATACATTTAGTCCAATGTTCATGATCTGTAACCTAGTCAAGTTAGGTTTAAACTAATGAAGATGAAAGGTAATTTTCTGATGTCTTGTTTACTGACAAACAGGGTAAAAAATCCACCCCCCCAAATATAATGGATCTTAATTACTATTCACAACATTGACATTGCCACCATATTTTACATTCTGTTAGGTCCTTTCTCTGCCCATCTTGATCTACTTCATGCCAACTGAACTATCTCATGTTGTCCACTGCTGAAATGGAGGGATTTTATAATTAATATCTCTCCAGACTTAGAAGCTGTAGACTACCTTGGTGGTGTCCATGCTATAACTAGGAGAGCTGCAGATGCTGTTTGTTTTGAAGTTCTTTAGGAGGCACATGTGGCACAAGTAATTCAATAAGCTTAGGGGATCCGTTCACTATATGTTGTGTAATTGTGGTACTCTAAGGCTGCTGCAGATGGACCTCTAAAGTTAATGAAGTCAAGAAAATCAAGGGTGGATATTGTAATTTTGAGGCAGTAACACACAGGATAAGCACAGAAGCAGTTCAATATCAGCCAAAACTGTTCAATGTGTACATAAATTCACTTCTAGTTGAAGTTAATGAAAAGTGGAAAATGCTAATGAAGTGGAAAAGCTAACTTTGGTAACAGCTTATCTTCTGAAACTATGGCAGTAGAGTAGTTTTTATTTCTGTCATATGCTTCGGATTAAACTTCCTGAATCACAGACTCTTGAAATTTAATATGAAGATAGATTATGACCTACATGGCACCAGGTTTGCTGGCATCATATGGGGTTCACTTTTCTCAAAGGAGGAAGAGGGTCTTTGCACATGAGCTAGTGGGCCTCATCGAGAGACCTTTGAACTACACAAGATGGGAGAGAGGGACAATATCAGGCTTGCCCGTGACAAGCTGTGGGATGAGATGCAAAGGATAGAGGGACGGGGTGCTAGCAAGGGACATCTGCTGGCAGTCCTGAGAAATGTTGGCCTCACTGGAGCACACCTGAAGTCTTATGGAGATGAACTAGGGTCTCCTGAGGTAATAGACACTAACAGGGAAACACCAGTGAAATACTTCAAAGAAATTAAGGGGTGTTCTTCTGAGGTGATGCAACCAACAGCCCAGCTGAAGTGTCTCTACACCAATGTCCACAGCATGGGCAAGAAACAGGAGGAGCTGGAAGCCACCATGCAGAAGATCATGACCTAGTGGCCATTACTGAAACTTGGTGGGATGGATCTCATGACTGTAGTGTAGCAATCAATGGCTACAGGCTGTTCAGAAGAGACAGTCAAAGAAGGAAGGGTGGAAGAGTTACCCTCTACATCAACAGGTAGAGAGAGTGTGAAGAGCTCTCTCTGAAGAATAGCCATGAGCAGGCTGAAAGCTTTTGAGTAAGAATCAGAGAGTGGGGCAACAAAGAAAACCTCGTGGTTGGTGACTACTAGAGTCTGCCCAATCAGAAAGAGACTGTTGATGAAGCCTTCTTACTCCAGCTACAAGAAGCATTGTGCTTGCAGGCTCTTGTCCTGCTGGGGAACTTCAACCACCCAACATCTCCTGGAAAAGTAGCGTGGTGAGCTGTAGGCAATCCGAGAGACTCCTGGAATACATTGAGGATAACTTCCTCAGTCAGCTAACAGACAGCCTCACTATGGGAGATGCAATACAGGTCCTGACGGTCACCAGTGGAAGTGAACAGTGACATCAAGAATGGAGGCAGGCTGGGTGCAGTGATCATGTGCTCATGGAGTTTGCAGTCCTGAGGGATGTGGCTCAGGCTATGAGTAAAGTCAGGACCCTGCATTTTAGGAAAGAAAAATTCTGGCTGTTCAAGGTGTTAGTCAATAGGACACACTGGGAAACTGCCTTTAGGGACAAGGGAGCAGAAGAGAGCTGGCTGATCTTTAAGGGCACATTCCATCGAACACAAGAGCTCTCAATCAGCAGGTGTAAGAAATTGGGTAAGAAGGGCAAGAGGCCAGCATGGCTGAGTTAAGACCTGCTGGTCAAACTGAAGGGCAAGAAGGAAATGCACAGGCAGTGGCAACAGGGAGAGGCATGCTGGGGAAAGTAAAGTAACACTGCCCAATTGTGCAGAGATGGAGTCAGGAAGGCCAAGGCACAACTGGAGCTGAACTTGGCAAGGGACGCAAAGAATAACAAGAAGGGCTTCTACAGGTATGTCAACCAGAAAAGGAAGGTCAAAGGAAGTGTAACCCACCTGATGAGAAAGACTGCTCAATTGGTAACAGTGGACAAGGAGAAGGCTGAGGTACTCAACAACTTTGCCTCAATCTTCACTGGCAATCTCTCTTCCCATACTTCTTTAGTGGATGAACTGGAAAGCAGGACTTGGGGGGGCAAGTCCCTCCTACTGAAAGTGAGGATATGGTTTGTGATAACTTACAGAACCTGAACATACGGAAGTCTATGGGACCTGAGGAGATGCATCCCAGAGTCCTGAGAGAACTGGCTGATGTAGTTCCCAAGCCACTCTCCACGATATTTGAGAAGTCATGGCAGTCAGGTGAAGTGCCTGGTGACTGGAAAAAGGGAAACATTGCATCCATATTTGAAAACAGTAAAAAGGAGAACTCTGGGAGCTACTAACCTGTCAGCCTCAGGTCTATGCCTGGGAAGATCATGGTACAGATCCTCCTAAAAGGTCCACTAAGGTACATGGAGACCAGGGAGGTGATTTGAGACAGCCAGCATGGCTTCAATAAGGGAAAGTGCTGCCTGACTAAAATAGTGGCCTTCTGCAACAGAGGAACTACGTCAGTGGACAAAGGAACAGCTGCAGAGATCATCTATCTGGACTTCTGTAAAGCCTTTAACATGGTCTTCAACAACATCCTTCTCTCTAAATTGGAGAGGTATGGATTTGATTGGTGGACTGTTCAGTGGATGAGGAACTGGCTGGATGGTCACACCCAGAGAGTAGTCGTTAATAACAATATGTCTGGATAGACACCAGTAACAAGTGGTGTCCTTCAGGGGTCCATACTGGGGCCAGTACTATTTAATATTTTCGTCAGTAACATAGACGGTTGGATTGAGTGTATCCTCAACAACTTCATGTTTGAAACCATGCTGAGCGGTACAGTTAGCATGCCCAAGGGACAGGATGTTATTCAGAGGGACCTGGACAAGCTCAAGAAGTGGGCCCATGTGAACCTCATGAGGTTTGACAAAGACAGGTGCAAGGTCCTGCACCTAGGTCAGGGTAACCCATGGTATCAGTACAGGCTGGGGCATGAAGGGATTGAGAGCAGCCCTGCAGAGAAGGACTTAAAGATACTGGTGGATGAAAGACTGAACGTGAGCCAGCAATGTGTGCTTGCAGCCCAGGAGGTCAATTGTATTTCAGGTTGCATCAAAAGCAGTGTGGCCAGCAGGTTGAGGGAGGTGATTCTGCTCCTCTACTCTGCTCTGGTGAGACCCAACGTGTGTCCAGCTCTGGAGCCCTCAGCATAGGAAAGACATGAACCTGTTGAAAAGGGGCCATAGGAGGCCATAAAAATGATCAGAGGGCTGGAACACCTAGCCTGTGAGAACAGACTGAGAGTTGGGGTCGTAGAGCCTGGAGAAGGCCCCAGGGAGACCTTATTCTGGCCTTTCAATACTTAAAAGCGGCCTATAAGAAAGTTGAGGACAGACTTTTTAGCTGGGCCTGTTGTGATAGGACAAGGGGTGGTGATTTTAAACCAAAAATGGAGGAGATTTGGGCTCAACATGAGGAAGATACTTTTTACAATGAGGGTAGTAAAACACTGGCACAGGTTTCCCAGAGAGGTGGTAGATGCCCCATCCCTGGAGACATGCAAGCCCAAGCTGGACAGGGCTCTGAGCAACCTGATCTAGTTGAGGATGCTCATACTCATTGCAGAAGGGTTGGACTAGATGACCTTTGAAGGTCCCTTCCAACTCCAACTATTCTGTAATCCTATGATGTTATGATTCTGTGAAAACTTACTGCAATGACTGGATACACCTGGTCAGCTGAAAAGAAATAAATTACATAAATTATAAAGGAGGGCAAGATTTTTTTTTCTTTTTCAAAAAAACAAATAAACATATATACTTCAGAGATTGCCTAACTGAGACATGAACTGACTAAATTAGAAGAAGATGAAAGTGGATGTTTCTTTATAGATTTTAGTCCGAAGCTCAAATTATTGGAGTAATCCACAATTTTGGGGGATTTGACATAGTTGGAAGAACTCCTGTTTTTTCATATTCTCAACAGGAGAAGAGAAAAAAATACCTGGCAACTGGACAAGTGGTACTATCTGGAGAAGGCGGAATGAATGTGAGATCAAGAAGATGAACATTTCATTCTGTATACTACATTGTCTTTTGTTCACAGATTTTTTTTTTTTTTCCCCTCAGCAAAAATGCCCTGTTTTGTCATGAAAAACCAAAGCATGGAATCAGTGTTCACAGGAGAAAATGTGTGAATTGTAGTTTGTGTTCTTTTACCATAACCTAGAAAAAGCCTGTTTTGAGGAATATTTTTGTTTTTATTTTCTATGACAAAGCATTACTCTTTAACTGTGGCTTTTCCAACTTTACCGTTTCTTATCTGTCTACAGAGATACCTACCTGAGAAAAATGGTGTTTTGTCTTTGGTTTTTAAATTACAGAAAACTTCTAGCTAACTTTTTTATTGTCAGAACTGTGGTTCAGAGAAATTAGTAACTTCTAAGTTACATGAGAAGCTTTTGTCAAAACTAGAAACTTAAATGACAGCTCCTGAGCATCTCAACCACAATACAATCGTTCCTGCCTCATATAGTACCTATTAAAGAGCTGTAATTAATTCCTGCAGTAGTTCCAATCTTACCAAAACCAATGAATAAATAAATAAATAAAATGCTTGTTTCCTGAAGGATTGAAATCCCACCTTTCAGTGACAGTGGGTAAATATGATGCACATCACCTTACTCCAAGTAGTTTTATCAGGCATGATTGATTTGATAATAGGTGGGTTTCATTTTAATATCAGTGACAATGGAGGGAGAGGGGAATGAGAAAGTGGTACTGTATCTCAGGTATTTAACAAAGACAGCCTGAAAATCAATAATAATCCTTCACTGGTAGCTGAAATTTTCAGACAACTTAAGCAGATGAATGGCCCATAATATCACTCAGTAGTATTAGTCTATTCATAGGCTCACTCTTCCAGTAAATGAGAACTGTTGTTGATTAAAAATCCATTCTAGGAATGCCCACCAACATATTAAGTAGTTCTCGTCTTCCCAGTGGAGTGAAAGTATTCCTCTTTTAATTTTTTTTTTTTTTAAGCCTTTATTCAACACTATTGATCTCTCAATACACCCTGCTTTATCTTTCTTATCTCCAGGGGTTACTCAGTGTGAAATTCTCCATGCTGTGTCCCATCGGTCCCATGGGGCGATCAGTCTTCACAGGAGGCCTATCATGGTGCCAACTCCTCCACCTGTCACAGGTGAGACAGCACCCTGAGACACTGTTTAGGGTATGTAGGTGGCCTCCATGATAGCATCTCATGTTCCTGAATGAAAGTTGTTACGTACGAGATCCAGTGAGGTAAAACCCAAACATTTTTGTCCCTTTATGTATGACAAATCAAGGCACAGAGCTGCAGTCGAACTAGTTCAAACACACCTGTGAAAACTGAGATGGAGCAGAAACTGAAACTGTAATCCCCTCTCTTAAACCAGTGCCGTGATCATTACATGGGTTATTACTCCTAAGAATCCGCTAAACCCTGAACACCAGAATTTCCAATGCCCTTTATTGGAAAAGAAAGAAAAGAAAAAAAAAAAATCACAAAAGAAAAAAAAATAAAGAGAAAGAAAAAAAATTTAGATGTCTTGCCAGCACACAGTACAAAGCTTCCAGAGCAATTGGAGCAAGATAGTATACTGGGGTAAAAAGTAGCTTCAACAACAGCACTTTCAAAGTGAACTGTATTCTTCACTTGACTACCATAGTCAGTTTTGAACTAGTAAATAAAGTGGCATATGGCAATGGGAAAGTTAGTCAGTATAGTTTGTGAGAAATCTTCTGTTTTCATGAGAAGTTTCAAAACCATATTAATTTATTTTAAAAATATTTGTTTTTCAAGGTATACTAAAGAAAAAAAAAGAAAATGAAACTCAAATAATTTTCTTTCAAATGAAATGTATGTACCTTTTTGCTAGGAGAAGCATTAATCTTAAATTTAAATTGGAGATATCAACCAGCTAATCTGTTTTCTTCTAATAATAATTCAAGGTTCTTGCTTTTTTTAAGCATAGTTTTTGTGTTTTTTGTTATTTTGTTTTTTAAATTGGAGTGTGATCATGCATTTCACAGAAGGAATTGCCAAATTTTGGTCAGCTTTACCGATTATGAACAAGCTCCTCACTTAGGTTCATGACATCTTGGAATTATGACAGCCATCAGCATTTTACAAGACAACATCCACTCCTGGAGAGATCATTAAGTCCTTTGTCTCTCAAGGGTATATAAACCCTGTGTATTTTCATTAGCTGTGTATAGTCCCTTTGATTTCAGTTAGATTGCTTGCATAAATGAAATTATACAGAGCTATGAGTTTTTGAAGATCAGGACCACTGGGGAAAAGACACAGCGTACAGAATGCAATGGGAAACTTAAAATTAGGTGGCACGTAATGACAATAGATGGTTATGTGCTCCAGTTATGGAAAAGTAGGCTGCAAGTTTCATTTTTCCTCCAATAAATAAGTAACCATTGATGATTTCATTCATGGTAGTCTGAGTATTATCATTCAGGAACTCAGTGAACACAGCAGATAGCCTCCAGAGCAGATTCTTGAGAGCTGCTGTACAAGTGAATCATAAAACTCCACAAAGGTAGATAAAGATACAGAAGAACCAAGTACTATGATGACGTCTGTAAATTGGAGTGAAAGCAGGGATTGGTTAATGTAATTTGGATTGCTTCATATTTAATTAACTAACAGTTGATTGAAAAATTCTGCCTGAGGTAAAATAGTACCAAGCATTCAACATCTCCAGTAGCCTGACTGCTTGTAGAATGTCCTTATCTGGCTGAAATTGGAAAAGAAAAAACCAATGCTTCTGTATTTTTTCTCCTGACAATGCTAGTTATTGATCACACTTCATTATGATTTTTTTCTATTGTTCACATTTGCTTGTCCACCTCCACTGCCGATTTGCCAGTTTCTCTTGTGATTTATCAATAGCAGCTGCCAGCCAGGAGGTTATTATAGTTCAAGTGAAATTAATGTGGCAAAGGAAGTCTATGGACTCAATGAACAGAAAGATAGGATTGACTTATTACCCAGGAGATGGTGGGCTCACCCCCAAGCAATGAATTCAGAATCCAGTTGCTCTGACAGCAAAAAGCCAGATTAGTGCTACCTCTATTTTTGCTATCAGCTCTAAACCCTTCACAAACAATACATTCAGTATTACTTACTCAGGGGGAAAATAAAAAAGAGGCTTCAGCTGTTCATTGACCTGATCTCATCACGTGTAGAACCGGGCAGGAAAAAGACACTTATAACAGCAGTATATTAAAAATGAAGTGTCCTGAAAGAAGTGTTGAAACAAGTCAGGTGTTTAGTGAAACATCATCTTCCCGTTTTCTAACTATGTTGGGAGGCAGGAGCAAAATCCAGATCGGTCATTACAAGAATTTTTAAATAAACACCACAGGTCAGGCTCTAGTAAATCAGCTTAAAAATTGCAAGAGGAATCGTGCATGGCCTAACTCAGTTTAATGTGGTTTGTAGCGATTTCCAAGTTCGAAGTGCAATAAAAAAGCAGGGGTGTTTTTCTGATAAGTGCTGGAGACCATGCACCAAAGAAAGACAAGAGACAGCAGAAAAAATGATCTGCAGTTTTTAGCATCTGCAAATGGAAGGAGGTACATGGCTCGTAATAATTTTAAACAGGGAGTTGCTCATAGGGGACCAAGTGGTATTCTCACCTCTTTACTAGGTGAGGTGAGAGGGGTACCGGTAATTTGTATACTGGAAAACCTGCATGACTGCATTTTCTGATTTGCACACAGGAGAGAGTCTTTTTGTCAGCTCATTGTCAATACCTTGCCTCTGAGCCTCAGCAAATCAGCTCCATGGTACTCAGTGAAATTAAGAGGTAGGAGGTGATTACTGATACTGATACTGAGTTAAATTCCTACCAAGTTTTTGTCCAAAACCAGTACATGGCAAAGGCAGCACCTACTGTAGCTACTTAGGATGTGTGTGTGCTGGCTACATGGCAAAATGGAAAGAGAAAAATCTTGCCTATGTTTCATCCTTTTGCTTAGGTGATTATAGGATCTTTCTCTCCATCCAGATGCCAATTTTTGTGACATCTGTAGGAACTTAAATGCCTTGAGACTCAGTCTTGTTGACCAGTTTCAATTATATTTGACAGAGGGTATAAAAGTTATTAGAAGAGGGCAACTAGACATGAGGACAGAGACTACAACAGAAAAATGTGGAAACTGAAAAATGTGGGATCCTAAAGCATGACATGATGCCTGCTGTAAGTACAAATGAATTTTCAGGGTAAAACAAAGCTATAAACTGATCGACAATAAATACTAAGATGGGATTTTTCTTTGGGAAATGATGAATTGATGAGGCAGTGTAAGGAATTCTATAACAACCAACCCTCCTCTTGTTTTGATCCTAAGAAAGAGATTATACTCCATTATGCAATTTCCAAAACATCACAAGCACAACAGTTTCCAAAACCCTCAAAAAGCAAGTTATAGACACATTTATTAGAAAGCAAAGGAAAATGGATGCAGATAAAAGTGGACTGACCATGATGGTGACATATGTCACAAGGCATACCACGATGACAAATAAAGGATGTGCTTATTTGCAAAATGTCTTCAAGAATTGTTGTACCAGACTAAAATAGAGATTATTGGATTAAGACTAGCAAAATTGTGGTATAACTTCAAACAAATTGAGGCGTATCTGCATAGAAGCTTCTCTGATGTCTTGATTTGGACAAGTGGTACTTGCAAGTGGCAGTAAGGTAATTGTTAAAAGAAAAAAATAGATAACAGACTTTTCGAACTGCACATCTCAAAAACAGCAGGACACTATCCTTTTCCTCAAGATGAGCAGAAAAGTAGTCCAAGATAGCGGAGGACTTCTATCTGACTGTTTTCACAAGGTTTAATTCATCACAATTGCATTTCTCACACCATACTTTCTCCAGCTGGCATGCTGCGGGGTCTGTTTACTAGATTCAGAAATCTCTTGTCTCATAATCCTCCAATCCTCATGTATAATCCTCTGCTCAACTAAAATGTTTCTTGATTGTTTCGAATGCTATCACGTCCTATTGACCACCTGTGTATGCAGGTATCTGCATACTTCTGTAATTAACAGCTTATTTGCTTCAATGGTTAATGGAGGTCAGGATGAGTGAGGGTTTTCTCATTTTGGTTTGAATGTATTTTTTTCTTCTTTAATATCAGTCTTTTAATTATTTCCAGATATTAGTAGGTATTAACAATTTTGTCATATTCATCTATATTTCAGGGTGCTTGATTTACATTACTTAGGGTTGTAACAGTTTCAATATGTATTTTCTTTTCATTTGGGAAGGTGCATAGAAGTTTTCAGCTCCTTTGGACATTTGTGATTTGCTAAGGAATGTTTTTTCTCTTTAGGATTTAATGGAAGATCTCAACTAAGTTTCTAATACTTCGAGAAGCTGTTATTTCTTCTTGTAGTTATCTTGAAGCAACCGATTTGTTATGCAAACTATACAATTTATGTTATCATGGTCTTCAGCTTTTGTTTGGGTAAACTTCTGCTGCCACTTTCAGAGTTTGCTGTCTCTTATAGAAAGATCTATTCAGCTCAGAATAGCACAGGTCTATTTTAGGGTAGTCTGGTTTTGCTACAGACAATTACACATTAATTGATGAGGCAATAATGGAACAGATCCTGAAGCACCTTCTGCTTTACCTGAAAAAAAAGAGATTATTTATATTTGAGTTCTGACTCTTTGGGAAATGATATGCCATATAATTCAAAATAGCTATGTGCTGTGAGAACTAGTATCAAAATTTTTCTTTCCTTTTATATATATAATTTTTTAAGAGAATAAAATTGTATTGGAACTTCTCAGAAATTATTCATTCATGATTCCAGACTTGAAATCTTATGAAAATCACCAAGTATTACAAGACAGACACTAAATCCACAAAGACTGGAAACACTGTGGAAACACAAAATGAGATTTCCATGCTCTATCATATTTTCTATGTTAATTCATTTCTGCACACCTATCAATATCATAGGCAGACAAAATGTTTTTCTTATTCACACAGGCCAGTCCTAACTAGTGTCTGTAGAAATGATAGAGTTAATACCAGCTCTATTATGTATTTGCAAACAAACCCTTCTGACCATTATCGGCATTTACTTAATTTTCTCAGTGTTTACAATAAAATCTTTGTAAAAACATGATCAAAAGTAGTTCCACTCTTATCTCCTGCAATAGGAATTTTAAGAGTGTCACAAGAGAATAAATCACATCAGAATAGATTGATTTTCTTTGCAAATATCCCTACAGAACATCAGGATGGGCCATAACGCTACTAGAATTAAACTCATTGACATCAGTGCCAAAAGGATCTTGTTCAAGAGGTTTTAAATATAATGATCATATTGTCAACCTTTATAATGTAAATTTCATGACAATTTGAGCTTTGCAGCAAATGCTGTCTTGTCAAATCCATTTCTTGAAATATATATTAAGGAAAGGCGTTTTTGTGTAGAAAGAGCATTCAATGAATTAGTGAAACTCTTCTTTCTCTGTTGCTTTTGATTTAAGAAACTAGAATTCATTGCTCTTGAATTGGTAACTGAAGAGCATACCGCAAGTAATGGCTAAACAGCACAAGCTGATATCATCCTGAAAACAACTCTGAACAATATGAAATTTAACTCAGGAAGGTAAGGCACTGACCTCATGACCTCATCCATCTTCAATGGGACAGATTCACAAATACCTTCTTCTGAATAAGCAAACACTAATCTATCTCTGGATCTCAAACCAGCTGCTGAAATGTAAACACATGACTTGTCATACGCTCATGAACTCCTCATATGTTCCATTCACTCCCAACTTCCAACTTTTTTTTTTTTTTTTCCCTGAGGCTGGAGGTGAATGCTTCCTTTTCCTAGGTCACTTGTGAAATATTGTCTCCTAGTCATGTTTGTGGGTTGACCTTTCTAGTTTGGCATGCTCCTTTCATCTTCTGTTTTTCTTCTTACAATTTTTTACTGATTTTGGCTACTTTGCTGCTAGACAATGATTGGTCACATGTGGAGATGTTGCGTTTTTTTGAGTGTAGAGTGTGTTTCAGTGACTCTCATTTTTATCTACGTGTCTTTCTCAGCCCATCTCTCTGGCTCTGCATGTACTCAGGAAATATTGGCTGCTATTACACCACTGCTTTCACATAGATGATTTTCTTTTCCTTGATATGTGCGAAAAGGAGACAGTAACCTGTGCTTAGATTTTTGGTCTGCTGACCATGTTGTGTACCAGCTTGCCTCTAGAGCTGGGCAGCTTTAGGAGCTCATCAGAGCAAGAATTAGCTCAGAGTTCATGGACCTCATAGCATGCAGTGCCAGAATATTGTTAAATCTCTAAAACATTATTTCTTGTTCTTTAATAAAAATACTCCCACAAGTGACTGAATATTCAAATTTGCTACAGTTTCAGGTCTTGAATATGCAGAGATTGAAGTAATAGCAACAATATATTGACTTTCCCTGAGCAAAATCATGCCCTTAGTACTGATATCATGGCTGGACAGGTTCTGTCAAAGGGTTAAGTAATTTGGAATTAACAGAGGATCAAATATAAAATGAAGGAGTAGCCTTCAGGTGCCCACAAGCAGTAGCCTCTCAGCTTTGTGGGCTGTGAAGCTAATACTTATTCTACTGTTATTCACAATGGGTGGCACCTGCTATATTCAGATATTAGTGTTTGTTCAAATTTGTACTACACCGTTCAGATACATTCTAGCTTTATTTTATTTGCTACTTAATAGTCTACGGTTCTTTCTTTTTAGTTCTTAGAATGTATTTAGGAGGCTAAGATAAATTTTCATAAGAGCAGAAATCTATGTATTTTTTAAATAATCCAGTACACAAACACTAATTAACTGAATTAAAGCTTTAATCTGATTGAACAAAGTACAGAAAACAGACCTGTGAGTGGTCCTATTTACTAAAACATGGTGACCTTCAAAGTTAAGTGCTGCTTTAAGACACCTCTTCTTCCAGCCTTCTTTTAATTTTCTTTCTTTCAAAATGCTCAAAAGAGTAATAACACCTTTTTACACTCACACCTTGTGCACTCACTGAGGAACAAAGGCATAAAATATGAACCAAAAACAGAACAAAGCACAGGTGAACTAGAAGTGGCTACTTGACTTCACAGGCCCATCATGAGTCCTTTGCTACATGTCATCCATAACCAGTATTTTGTTTATTCAGTGAGAAGTCATTTGGAACAAATTCCTACCTTCTTGAAGAAATTAAGTGTCTAATATATTGATACAAAATCAATAAATCCAGTATGATAATAGAAGTTTAAATGAAGTACTAAACTGCTGGTAAATGTCAATGTGACACCTAACACGTAACTTCCTATTTGGCTAATTCATTTTAGCCCCTGTAGGGGCCCGTTGATTTTTAAATGAACTGCGGTATTTTAAATAATCTGCGAGAAATCTGTTGTTATGAATGTTATCTTTTGTGTAACTAATCTTAAAAGCACATTTAATTTTAATGTTAGAGTGATTAAAAATGAGCCTAGATGTTCGAGACATGGAATGCATGGTGTGGATTTAGAACAAGACATCGGAAGTCCTTCTCTTCTGGTGATGTAAAAAAAAGTATAGTAGTGGTGAGACATCATAGGCAGTCAATTCATTCCAGCTGATACATGAGGTAGTATTAAAGTAACTGCTATTCACCAGCTCATTTTCCATTCGTAAATGTGGTGCATGGTTGGATTAGTAGAAAATGAATGGAATGATAAAGTGTGAAATCCTACATGACCTCTGAGATTTATTTGTATCTTAAAATTCTCTGATTGAGAAGCAACATATGCCACAACAAAATGATTCATTCTGGTCATTGAGGAATGGAATTTACTAAGACACGAAAATAGTATTTTGCAGTATTAAAATTAGTTGTCTTTGTAAAAGCTAACATTAATGTGTGAATGCTGAAAGTATTGTGTGCCTTTGTAAGTTCTGCTGAGCATCCACAGTTTGCCCTGGCTGCTTAACTGGATAAATTTTCTTTGATATTAGGTCCACAGTTATCAGTCTCTACCATTTTAACACGAAAATCTCATTGCCAATGGCAGCAAAATAATAGTTATGGCATTTCATAGTATACGTTTTACACCTTTGTTAGTAAATGTAAGAAGTGAGGAATGAAAAAGTGAACAAAGTCTTCAGAAATCATTAATGAAGGGCTTGGCATGCAGTATTTACTGACAAGTATAAGCATTTAATTTCTTGCCATAGTGGAGAACGTAAATCAATTAACAAGCCAAAGGTTTTTGCTATGGGTTCACTCATTTCAACATGTGCTGCCAATATCTCAGTTAATTCAAAGCACTGCTCACAATGCAGATGAATGATATTTTCATTAACATTAAGGAATAAAATATTAGAAAAGTTACACCTCCCACTTTTTATGGATTTTCGTCAAGTGTCACCATGTTCGTCACAAAATGATGGGAAGACCAGCTTCAATGAACTAAACAGGAAATGTGTGAGAAGTTTGCAAACTTCTGCAAAGAGCTATCCATGTTAAAAGGACATATTCTTCCTATGTTCATTTAACAAGTTTGAAGAAATCGTGCTGTATCTAATAGTTTAATGTCTTAACTGGAAAAAAATCACAATTAAGTCAGTAAGTCCTGAGTTCACAATACAGTGACATGCTGTAGCCATACCTGCACCAGTTTCAAAATAGTCACGCAGACTTCTCTTTAAGAGGAAAATATCATCATTCCCAGGCTGGAGAGCTATGATTCCTCTCCTCTGCCTATATGAACAGCCTTGCCTCATAATAACTGTGGCATCCTTGTCAATAGTAGAGATATTTGAATCACTTCAAGAAGAAGCAGTATTTGAGAAATCAGGTCATCTGACTGAACATAATTTGTATGGGAGCATAATGTGACCTCTTTCACCTATAGGTGTTATTTAACAGGACAGTCACCACAGCAGTATTTCTGGAGTCACTATTTTAGAGGCAAAAGAAAACCTATTGAATATGGACTTACTGGGAACATTCATTTTGAAGAACGCTCAGTTTGAAAATTCTGAGCAAGCTTCAGTATGGAGAAAGTGTCCCTATGTCCATGGCAAAAGCAGTTGCAAGTATACACAGAAGGACATTTGGAAATTTCCCTGTGGAAGACTTACGCACATGTAGTCTTTAATATTTTCAGGTAGGAGATAAGTTTTAAGGCACTAATTCCTGGATACCTACATTTAATCTAAATTCCATTTTACATATTAAAACCAATTTTGGATTATAGCTCTCTCATCTCTGCACTAAAGCCTTTTATTTCTAAAATGGGGATAAGTGTACTTTTTTTTTTTTTTTTTTTTTTTTTTTTTTTTTTTTTTGGTGAGGATGTGAGCATGGCTCATGAAATACAGTTGTTAATTGCCACACTGGGGGTTGTGTAGCTGCCTAAGTTCACTTGCATTTTTGCCTCCAGTTGACAGTGCACACAAAACTACAAGTGGTTTTAAAGTCTCAGATAAAAACAGAACTAAAGCTTTAGTGGACAAAGACATTTTTTGTGAATTTGAATAATGTTTTACTTTCAATTGACTTAGAAGTAGTGAGAAGAGCTTTATTTATAGTTCTTAAGATAACATTTCTTGTTTGTCTGCTAGTAGCTGGATAGCAGCATATTTACCTCAAATGGTGTTAATCTGAAAATAATTTCAGCATTTTTCTTTTTTTGTGATATTACTCAGTAGCTGTCCTGGCAGCCTCCTGCTCTCTAATCCTGTATGCTCATACCCAGTGCTGTAGAAAGACACATACATGTGGGAGGACAGAGGATGACCTCTCCTCTGACAGGAGCTGGCACATCATTCTGTAAGGTCACCAGGAAACTGACACTACAGAGTGGGGTATGTCTGTAACATCTGTAGGAGCTGCAGGGAAAGGAAAGATCATAGTCAGATATGACAAACAGGGCAGTTCATGGAGGTCACATCCTGGTACAGAAGGTGAGTGGCTCATGGTGAAGGGCCTTGAACAGGTTCTGCCAGTCCATGCTTCACATCTTTCAATGGTCAGTCCTAATCATGGAGGACTGCAGGGCAGTCCCAGGGCAACACAATGGCAAGACTGGGCTGTGCTTCAATTGTGACCTACAGCATACACAGCCAATGGAAGGAGAGAATCATAGAATAATTTCGGTTGGAAGAGACCCTCAAGATCACCAAGTCCAACCATTAACCTAACCTAACTAAACCATGTCCTTAAGAACATCATCTATACATCTTTTCAACACCTCCAGGGATGGTGACTCCACCACTTCACTGGGCAGCCTGTTCCAGTGCCTGACCACCCTTTCCATGAAGAAATTTTTCCTGATATCTAATCTGAACTTCTCCTGGTACAACTTGAGGCCATTTCCTCTTGTCCTATCACTTGCTATTTGGGATAAGAAATCAACACCTTCTTTTCAGATAGTTGTAGATAGTAATGAGGTCTCCCTTCAGCCTCCTTTTCTCCAGGCTAAACAGCTCCAGTTCCCTCAGCTCCTCCTCATAAGTCTTGTTCTCCAAATTCTTCACCATCTTTGTTGTCCTTAGCTGAACTCTTCCCAGCACCTCAATGTCTTTCTTGGAGTGAGGGGCCCAGAACTCAACACAGGATTTGAGATGCTGCCTCACCAGCACTGAATACAGGGGGATGGTAATTTCCTCAGTCCTGCCAGCCACATTATAGAATTAGAATTTCGGTTGGAAGAGACTCTTGAGATCACCGAGTCCAACCATAACCTAACTCTAGCACTAAACCATGTCCCTAAGAACGTCATCTATGTACCTTTTAAACACTGCCAGGGATGGTGACTCCACCATTTCCCTGGGCAGCCTGTTCCAGTGCTTCACAACCCTTTCTGTGAAGAATTTTTTCCTAATATCCAATCTAAACCTCTCCTGGCACAACTTGAGGCCATTTCCTCTTGTCCTATCGCTAGCTAATTGGGAGAAGAGACCAACATCCTCCACGCTACAACCTCCTTTCAGGTAGCTGTAGAAAGTGGTAAGGTCTCCCCTCAGTCTCCTTTTCTCCAGGCTAAACAGCCCCAGTTCCCTCAGCTGCTCCTCATCAGACTTTTGCTCCAGGCTATTTCTGATACAAGCCAGGATGCTATTGGACCTTTTGGCCATTGGCACATTGCTGGCTTATGTTCACCTGGCTGTCAACCAACACCAGGCACCCTTCCCTTCAGGGCTCTTAGGGGACAAGGAAGGCAGGTACCAATTCTACGGTTTCCGTGATGGTTCTTCTTACTGCATCACACATGTACAGGGCAGGAGATTGCCACAGCTGAAGCCTCATCAGCTTTGTCTCTGACAGCAGAAGAAAATTTCCCTGGACAACAGCTTTAAGGCAAAGACTGGCAGAAGGTGAGGCTGTACCTTTTTACACAGCCTATTGGTGTGTTCACAAGATGTCCATAGGGCAGATGAGTAAGCAATAAGATGCAGATATAGGCAAAGTTTGTATTTTAGCACATGATGGGATAGCCCTGGTCACAGGCTCTTGCTCATTTGAAACCCAGATGCAAAGTTTTACCTTAAGGCACTCTGATTTGAACACTAGAGATAACACTTAGTTCATGTGCAGTCCTTCCCAAGAATGAATAACCATCACTCCGTCTAATTTTGGTATCTGGCATGGAAATTTCTGACTTATAGCAGACATACCCTACTATTTGGTGATAGTTTTGCCCAGAAAATCCATAGTATTGTTTCTGAGGTGTTATCCCAGCAATTTTAGTTACTTTTAGCAGCTGTAGACAGAAGGTGAAACTGTAAAGTACAAAAAGAGGGTCTGACTATATAAATAAGCTTTATACACGCATGAACTGAAGCGAGACTGAAATTCTAATTCTTTATATATTGCATCCAGTAATTGGAGTTTTACACTATTTCTATCAAAAACAGTTTTTCTATTTTACTGTTTCATTGTAAAATATAAAATTTCATTTTCTCAGGCTTTAGATCCTTTTATAAAAAAGCAGAAGTATACCTCATGAAATCTCCATACACATTACATTCTATCCATAAAAACTGCATATGACAAACCCAGTAAATAATATGAACCCAGAAATAGCTCTGCATCATCCGTTTTCTCAGTGATTTCTCTAGGAGCTGCTGAGTAGCACTTTTAAATATCAAAGCAACTACTGAGGTGTCCAAACTAAAGGTTGTGGAGTCTTGCTATCTGGTATCCAGGTTTTAAAGCCTTGCTCAGACATTTTAGACATTTTAAAATTATATACAGTTAAGATTACTCATACTTAGCTGTTTTGGAGAATTCATTGCACAACTCAGAACGGTGTTCTTCTTCAGCTGAAATCACAAAATTCAGACTGCTTTAAAGAATTTAAAAGTAGCAAATCCAGTTTCTTCAATCTGGATTCTGGTCTACATGGATAAGTGGTCTACTGAAATCAAGTTGTAACTCCATGAATGCATTGATCAAGCTAAGCTGATGGTGCCTCTGAAATCCCATCTTCCTCCTCACTTAGCTACTTACTCTTGCCCTGACTGTGAGCAGAAAGCTAACCTAGTAAAAATCAAACCATTATTTTTCAACCAATGACCTGGCATACTACTCAGCAAGACAGGGATGAGAAGCCAAGAAAAGAGAGTGTCTTGGGCTACTTCTTTCAGCAGTAGTGGTGACTTGCATTATTTGTCATTCTATGGCCTACAGCTGCGGCTTGCCCTGAACTGATGCAGAGCTGGAGCACTTCATTAGGGACTTGGCTGCTTCTTCTCTACTTCAATGAAGAAACTCTGAACTCAAATGTTCATCCACTTCTCTCAGTGGTCTCATGTCAGATGTTTCACAGTTTTTGTTGGTGATAGCAAGAGAATGTACAGTTTCAAACTCTACGCAAATGTCAGGTTTTGAATTTCAGGCATCAAACCTGTGTATTTTTGCTCCATATTAAAAAAGAAAAGCAGTTATGATTTTAAATTAGAATGTGAATTAGTATTTTTCAACCACATTCAAGTAAAAAATAGCTAAATGGGGCTTTAAAAAGTACTTACTTTCAGACAGAGATAAAAAACTAAAAAATTGCAGGCCCCAAAAATAAATGTTCTGGGAAGTCTTGAATATGCAAAGACAAATAAATATCACAGAATCACAGAATCACAGAATCACAGAATGTTAGGGATTGGAAGGGACCTCGAGAGATCATCTAGTCCAATCCCCCTGTCGGAGCAGGAACACCTAGATGAGGTTATGCAGGAAGACGTTGTCGAGGGTTAAGATTGCGGGGTGACAATCAAACCCTGGCAGATGTATTGTTAACCTCCTCTCCCTCCCACTTTCCCCTTTTGCCCCTCCCTCTCCCCCCTTCCCACTCAGGACAGGCGATCGGGAGGGAAAGAAGGACAGAGAGAAGAGAGTTGAAAAAATTAAAGATGTTTTACTAATGCTACTAATAAGAATAGAGAAAATAATACAAAATATACAAAATCAATCTTGAAAGTCTCAGTAACTGCAGAGCCAGCACCCAAAGTCCTGGATTGGACTCTGCAGCCAACCGGAGCTGGATTCAGTCTGTCACTAGGCCTCAGTTCGCAGGGACGACCAGCAAGGTCCTCTCCTAATGTCGGCCATAAGCAGAAGGGAAAAGGGACGAGATCCTTGTGATCTCCCACTTTTATATGAAGTATTCACATGAATGGAATGTTATACACAGTTGGTCAGGTTCTTGGTCACCGGCTTCTCGTTGTCCCTCTCGCGAGATGTCCATCTGTGCTTATCAATAAGTTTGCATTCCATTGCTAGGTTTACCAAAACATGTGTCTGGTTCTCCAGGAAAATGCAGCTAATATGAAGGCTTTAGCTGATAGGCAAATTCACTAAAAAAGAAACTTGCTCTTTAACAAAACCAGGACAGGCATCCAGGCAGGTTTTGAATGTCTCCAGAGTAGGAGACTCCACAACCTCCCTGGGCAGTCTGTTCCAGTGCTCTGTCACCCTCACTGAGAAGAAGTTTCTTCTCATATTTAAGCAGATCATTCTGTGTTCCAGTTTGCACCCATAATCACATATATAAATAATATAATACAAACTGTTTTGCAATGTTAAATGTATCAGGTGCCACTCAGTCTTTCTATAATAATCTAAAAACATAGGTGCATGAAGAAGGGTATAACGTGTTTGGGTTTTTTTTTTTGAAAGATTAATGGCACTAATATTTGTGAAGAAAATTTCTGCATTACTGAGGTCTGCCATGCTCTTGAATACTCATTCGCATTTACCTTACCAGCTGCTGTCTATTCTCTGCTTTAACATCTGTCTTTCATACACTTGATAGTTGTGTGCAAAGTTTATTTTTATTGTTCTTCCTCCCTCCACCCACCTTATTTTTTTTTGGTATGTGATAGCACCCAAACTTTTTTTTTTTGTAATTTAATTTGCAATATTAAAACATGTTATTTCATAATTTTAAAGAGAAGCAAACACCAGATATTTTTCTCAATGAGAAATTTGGGGAAGTATAAAGTATTTTTTTTTCTATAACTGTTTTTACATAAGCAGTTGGTTCAGTTGAAGAATTTCTGTAGGAGAATTCCTCCTCTACAGAAGTATTCTTGTGCCAGCGAAGAGGTGGGACCAAATCTTTTCTCACAGGAAATGAGCTGCCAGTGTGGTCAGGAGGGCTGTCATCCCTGGTCTGTAAATAAATACTATGTAGATATCAGAAAGACATGATCACAAACCAAGGAAGAGCCTTTGTGTAGAAGAAGATCAGACCTGTGTTTCTTTTGGGAGGAAAAAAATGCCTTGGTGTAGAAAGGAAAGAGGTTAGCTATGCAAAATATACATCTGGAAGAGGCTGAGAACTGTTAGCAACCAGGTGGCCTAGTTCCATCTCTGAATGTGTCTGTCCCTTAAATGCAAGCTGGTCAGGAGAATTCTGTAGAGAGGCTGCTGTGCTGAAATGGTCAGAGTGGTTTGAGATGCTTCCTTAAAAAGGGATCTTTGCACTCGTATCTTTTTCATAGTAATTCAAAACCTGTCATTCAGCCCCTTGTTGTGTGGTGTTCAAATTTTCCTCTGGACTAGCTGAACTCATCTCTGGCTTCAGAACTTCTGTATTACTGCAGCTACTGCAGTTGCAGCTTATTCCATGAGTGAATTTGTTGGAACACAGGACTTCACAAGGCCTGAATTGGGTATTTGTAGATAGTGTAGGGAAAGAGATACTTTTTTCTTTCAGTACTTCCAGCCACTGTAGCACTGCTATTTCATCAAGTTAAATGGGAGCTGTCTATATTTGACTTACATAAAATGTATTTGAGGATCCAAGTTGATATGTTTCCTGTGCACAGATATAATAGTTGTTTAAATAATTACATCAATTGTATCATCAGTGCTTTGTTTAAGAAAAAGTTTTTAAAGAGACAAATCTAGACAATAACAAAAATCATCATTTTTACTTTCAATGTACTATACAACATATCTTCCTCTTCAGGAAAAACAAAGATAAAGCCCTATTCTGCTTCTGAGTCTGGTTTTCTTTCTGGACTTGAGTGTCGATGGCTGTCAATGCACTCCGGTGGGCTGCTTCATGCTGGTTTAGATGACCCAAGCTGAATTTTTGTTCCCTTAATGTTGATGGTGGCTCAGGCTTGACCTGGAACAGGACCCAGTGAGATACTGCAAAGACGTCAATGTCATTTAGTATCTACTAGTGAAGCAGCAATCAATGGCCTTGTCAAAGTCCACCCATGGTCACTACACTCTAAGCATGGCTGTCATTTTGGAAATGCTCTATCAGAAAGGCAAGGCTGATGTGAAGAGTTGTACTGCATTAGTATTTTCCTTCTTTTTACGCTGGAATAAGTTTTCCAGCAGAGGTATTTCCTTATAATAAAAAGAACGCAGAACATATGGAACATATGGTAAATCAACAGGATACTATTTAGGATTATATTTCTAATTAAATTTTAGCAGTGTTTGAGCCTAAATCTAGTTATTAGTTAACAGGATTTGCCAATTAAACTTACATACCTTGAAAATATTCCTTCCATTGTAAAATATAGTCTTTGTATATTTCTAATTTATTCTTATATCTTGAATTTTTTAGGGCGTGGAGCTAACCAACCATATTTTTAGCAGCATTGTAAATTCATGCATTAAATTTATTCAATTAATAGTTGTTTTAACGGGCTGGACAATTCTATAATTAACTTCAGTTTTCATTAATTTTTGGTTTTGTTCCATCATTAGACATTCTTTAAGAGGATTTCACTTGAGTTAAAATATTTAAATTACTGTGCAATAAATCTATTCCTTTAATGAGTTTATTCCTGTTTTAAGGTATTAATTGAAGCAGATTGTGGAAGAGATAGATACAGTAAATGGATAAAGTAGTGTCCAGGCAAAAGGTTAAGGATTTTCTGTCATTATACGAAATGAAGTTCTTTCTGGAGATACCTCATTAATGGAAAAACCTTCCTCTCTTACATGCACCAACAAGAAGTTCATTACTCAGTGAACCTCTGCTTATCAGGGATTATTAGTTCTTTTTTCTTTTAAGAGACACTTTGTCCTCTAGTAACTAGCACATCCATGTCTCTGGTATGAGCTTGGCTTAGCAGTGTGAAATAGTAATGGATTCAGGTTGTTTAGCCAAGAGATTTCTTCACTGGACAGAGTGGGAGGATAAAAAAGTAAAGGACAGCATCAGTGGAGAGACAGATGAACTTTCAAAGTGAAAAAAAATCTTGCAAATTTAATTCGCAGACTGGGAATGGAAATGTCATTGCCTCACTCAGAGGGTTAATCACTTTCTAATTTAAACTGGCAAATTTTATAATGACACTGTGAAATTAGCAGCATTTTATTGTTTAATTATCTGCAGGACACTACATCATTACTTCTAATAAATGTAAATGAGATTGCCTCTCCTAGGACAATATAGAAGCAAGGTGAATTTTTATTGGCTATACACTGGATTTGAGACAAATTGTTTCTTCCCCCCCATCATGTAAAAGCACATTCAATATGGTTTACTGCGCTGCCTTGTTTTCTGTGCATTTTAGTCAAGAAAGTATACAGAGGGATTTTAAAGATTGTAATAGCTCCTTGCTCATTTGAGCTATAATAATTTTCACTTGAGGCAAGGCTGATGGTAAAGATTGTGTCAACTGTATCAGAAGGAGGATGTAGGATTGTACAGTCTAAGTGTATCAATAATTAAACATTCAACTTTTTTTACAGACTCAAAATGCCTACTAGCATGTGCATTTGTCAAAACAGACAAGAGAACACTTTTCCAGGAGGCCTGTCACTCAGCATGGTTGATGCTTCAGTGTTAGGCAATGCAATGAATGACATAAGAGGCATTTCCAAAACTTTACTAAGAAGCAAGTGGGTGCAGTATTCTGCTTTAGTAGAAAAGTCTTTTCAGTCAAAGACACATTAAACTATCAGACAACAGAAAACATAGGTTCTGCAGCCATAATGTACAAAATTCACAAATGTGAAACTAGAGTCAAAATCTCTTTCTGTATATATATAGGTTAATTATGGTAGTTAGGGGATCTAGTATTCTTAAAAAAAAAAAAAAATCAACTATATCAAGATTCACACTCCTATCACACTCCTACTCTCTGTATGTAAGGACCGAGCTTGTCAAAGAAAAGGCTAATAATATTTTCCAATACAGTATTTACGAAGATGCTTTTGAACTTCTGAATGTTTATCTGATATTTCTGGCTACCACGAGTTTAATTTCTGTTGAGAATAGCTAGGGAAAATAAATACAATCAGAAACAAGATATCTACCAATCACAGAATGAATAAGTGCATTGATAGCACAGGCCCTAAAAGAGTTTGGTGTATTTCTGGACCAAAATCACTTCTCTCCAAATTGTTATCTTTTCATGATGACACTGAAACATGACTCCATATCCTTACTAGTTAGTAATCCTGCCGTGACACTCATTGCACTCTGAGCAAAGACACCTCCAAACATCATTACTAAACAGCCTAAGACTTGAATCTGCCATCTGCTAATGATACTCATGATTGCTTTATTGATTGCCTGTGATAATAATGGCTGGTTGTGAATCTTTTGTGATCTCTCTCTTTTTAGGTGCCATTACATAGGGAACCATTTCCCAAGTTGCCACGCTGTTTAGGGTGGCCTCCTTGCACCCATCCAGATTGGTCATAGCTCACTGTACCCAGTTCCCCAGGAATAACTGCCTTAAGCCTTTTCCCCTTGAAAGCATCTGTAAGGTCATGATTGTTCACTCGCAAGATCAATATACCATTAAATTGCGACAAAAAGCACTACCAGACTATTAAGTCCTCACTCATACCCTCAATAATCCTGATAAGATGATGAGCTGTCTTAACCTCACAGTGGCTGTTAAGAGTTGCTTGAAAACCCATTCCAGTAAGAAAGCATGCATATAAACTTTATGGAAATGCTGTCTTTCAGATAGTTTTTGCCCTAAACAATCCACTTTATTTGTTTTGCACTCTTGTCCGTATTGAATTAGAACCACACAACACCACTCAAAATCAAGGTTGAGCACAAGGTTCAACAGAAGACATTTTGATAACTTCTCCTAGCCCTGGGCTAGTTTCATGTTAGCTTGAGGCCCCCTGTAATTAAACTAGACTCTTCTTACTAGAGTGGTCAACTCCTGAAGGTCTCTTGGCATAAAGAGGTTTTTCAGGCGAAGAAGAGGCTGCTAAGGTGAAAAATGGCTTGGTCTGACTCACATGAGAAATCTCACAGTGGCTGACACAAAAGGAAATGCAAATAAGCTCCATTCATTACCCCTTCCCTTTACACTATACCAAAATGCAACATATTGGACAAGCCCACTAGAGAGCCCACTCTCAATGCAGCTGTATTAAATAAGTCCCTGAAAGAGAAAACAGACACCTGAAAACTTTCTGACATTCTGCAAACTGAGGAAAAGCCCACTCCCCGTCAGCTTTAGCCATCAGTCCTGCCTAGCCAGATTTCACTTAATATGTTAATAGCCTAAATGTAGGAAAAGATAGGAAACAACAAATCTTCAGGTCAATAAAAGCTTCCACTGGTGTAGTAGTGTATCATATGTAATGAAAGACCCTAAAATCTCCTGGCTGTATCCTAAATACTGTCTCAGACACTTTGATTAGGAAAAAAGACCCCGTTTTAACATTACTAATAACTTCATCTAATTTATCTCCAGGTTTTTTTAGAGGATAGAAAGACCATAATTTTATTTCATTTGCACTTCCCTGACATTCCTAGTATTTCAGGTCACCAGTCTTTTACCTCACTACAATGTTAAGGCTTCCTGGAGCACACAAACATTCCCTTTGGTTAGGGTACAGTTCCAGAGGAAGAGGGAAGAAGGAGGAAGTCTAAAGTGTCTTTTTGCAATTCAGTAAGCAGCTATACAACACTGAATTAAGAGGTGGAATAAATACACTTCCCACTAACGCAGAAGATAGTGTCATAAAAGGCGTTGGAACTGTCCACAAGCGTCCTGTGTAGTCATACCTTAGGGAAGAGATTGATAGAATTTGGTAGTCTGAATCTGAACCAACATTACAGCTTTCTTTCTTTGTTTAATACATAATGGCTCATCTAGCACTCAGATTGACAAATGAGGCCAGGATGAAGTAACACACGTGCCAAAAATTTAAACTATTTCTGGTAATTATTATGCACTGACATTTGGGTTGATACGTCTAATGTAACTGCTGGGGTCTGAATCCACCATACAAATCTTGTATTTAAAATTATTCAAATGTATAGAATAACTAATCCCACGGATGTTTTATTTCTGTCTGTATAATAGCCCCTATAACTCTCTTCTGGTATTCTAAGTTATGTTCCATTTTGCAAAGCCCTCTTGAAAGCTCTCAACAGGATCTTGAGTCAAATATCTGGCACTGGATTGTTTCTACAAGGAAAGCTTTGTCTACAAATATTAGCAACCAAATCACATAATAATTTACATGCATGCATGAAGTAGTTTTAAAAGACTTAATACTTGTTTACTTGTCCTTCCTTTCAATCAGTACAAGCAGCCAATTGTGAATGAGAACTTAAGAGTGTAAATTTATGCCATTCTCTATTTATATGAACAAGAGTATATTGAAACTTGCCTAAAAAGAGAGAAATATTTATGCTTATATTTGGAGAGCTGGCATACCAATTTAGCCAAACAAATTTTTTCATAAAGGAAACCAAGAAGTCCTAAATTCTGTCCTTTCTGTAGGTCACAAGTAATGGAAAATGCATTAAAAAAACCCCTCAATGTAATCTTAATATAAGTAGCGTTATTGACTAATGTAGGAAAAAATTACTGCTTTGCATTCCTTAAACTTAAGGCTTATTTTACAGGAAGCCTTATTGTACTAATACTTGTTAGTCAGGAAATGAAAATCTCCTGCTGTATCAGTAGTCTGTGAACACAGACAATGATACTACTTTGTACCATGGAGTCAAACCATAACACAATAAAGTTAGTACACTTAAGGCTGTATTGTCAGCACTAATTTTTCTTCAGTCACAGGTCCTCCCTCTAGTTGTCCCATGCTTTATTGTAGATTTGAATCTTGGTCTGAAAAAGATGACACTGGCCATTAGGGTCTAAATTAAGAATGAAGAAATGAAACTGAAAATGGTGATGTACATTTAACTTATAAGCAAAACCCTCTTTTGCTCACAATGCTTTTCTCCCACTGAGTTCAAACAATATTGTGTTATGACACAAATGTACTTTCGGTGCAAGAATTGCCCCTGAAGTACTGCAGTACTTTCCTCAGTACAGGAAAGACATGGACCTGAAGGAGAGGGTCCAGAAGAGGCCACAAATGTGACCAGAGGGCTGGAACAGCTCTGCTGTGAGGACAGAGGGACACAGTTGGGGTTGTTTAGCCTGGAGAAGAGAAGACTCTGGGGAGACCTTTTTGTGCCCTTTCAGTACTTAAAATTGGCCCAGAAGAAAGATGGGGAAGACTTCTTTGCAGGGCCTGTTACAAGACAAGGTGTAATGGTTTTAAACTAAAAGAGGATAAATTCAGGCTAGATATAAGAAAGAAATTCTTTACATTGAGGGTGGTGAGACTCTGGTGTTTCCGAGAGGTGGTAGATGTCCCATCCCCAGAAACATTCAAGGCCAGGCTGGACAGGGCTCTGAGGTACCTGATCTAGCTGAGGGTGCTCCTACTCATTGCAGAAGGGTGACCTTTGAAGATGACCTTTGAAGGTCCCTTCCAACCCAAACTATTCTATAATTCTATGTACAGTCTGCTAAAGCAGAATCAAATGATGCTTTGAATACATATTTTGTTAGATCCATTGTATCAAAGAACTCTGTGTATAGCCATGCAAACTAAACTTCATTTCCTCAAATAAGGGATCAGATGTTTGCATTATTTTTACTGGTTAGACTAAGAATTGCATTCTGGCTCTAGCGTAACAAGGCTACCTGAGCTGTATTATTTGCTTATTGTCTGTGAACTGGGATAAGGTCAACCATCTCTCAAAATGCAAAGCCCTATCCTGTCCAATGGTAACTTCTTTGCTGAAAGCACACCATCACCCCACCTTTTTTTTTTTTTTTCCTCTCCTCCTGTTTTTCTGTAGCTCCACGTCATAAGTAGTGAGCAAGAATATTTGCTGCTGGTTCCCTTTTCTTAGTGGAAGATGACAGGTCACCAACTTTGTTCCTGCTGTTCTGCAACAGACAGGTAAGGGTGCAGTGAGGATGCCTAATGTGCAATGGTTCTCCTCTACATCCTTTATCTTTTGTTCTAATGCAGGACAGGAGGACACATAAGCATGGCATCTTTATCCTCTCCCACAGAAAAAGTAGGCAGTAGCAACTGAGAAAAGTAGAGGAACATGAATTGCATAACAAACCTCATTTCTTTGTCAGCTTCTCACGTAGGTAAACAACCAGCTGGGAAGATAAAATGATACCACTGATGGACAACTGAATGGAAATAGGTAGAAGGGCTTTTAGACTATTTCTGTTAGATATGGTTTTATTCAATGGCTGAACAAATTCTCATTGAGCACCTTTTTAGCAGTAGGCAAACCTCGAAGCCTTCAGGATTTTGCAGTGCTCCTGAAAACCTTTGATGTATGAGTGTCATTCAAAGTAGAGTCAGAGAAAACACTACACTATTTTTTTTTGTTATTTGCCTTGTTTCAGAAGTCAGAGGCAGTTTGATTCCTTGTATTAGAATAGAAACTTCCATATGCTATCTTTCCAAAACCCGCAAAATCTGAAATTCTAGGTATACAGCATGTGTGTGCATATGTTTGCATGAACGGAAAAAAATAGGAAAAATCCAAGAAGATACTACATTTATTTGTTTTATCCAAACTTTCCCCCATTTAATTTCTCATTACATCAATTATCTCTTGATTTTATGTCAATTCTTTGCACAAGAAAAGGTGCATGGGAGAAAAAAAATTCCACTGTCATCAACTGAATATCACACTATGCTTGCTTTTTAACTTCAGGATAACAACAACAACAAAATCCCTTTTTTCAACTGCTTTTTTCAATGCAAAAAGAATTAACATTTTATCTAGCATCGTACTGCACCCATAAGTACAGCCTACTAAAGATGTGTCATTTCACAATCTCATCTGCATTGCTAAACAAAATTTGAATATTTGAATATTTGAAACAGAGCATAGTTCCCTTGATGTAAAATACTATCAATGTCCCCCCAAAGTGTAAGCAGTTTTTTTTTTTCTGAAAGATTAAAATCATTATTACAGTAACCTAAAAATCTGCTGAATCAGTACTTGATTTAAATGCTGATGGGATCACTAATGAGCTAAAAGTGCATCTTTGAAAATTGGCTATCTTTGAGGAAAGTAATTAGTGAAAAAGATGTAGCTTTACATACATTAGCTAAGTGCAGAACCATAACTGGATCGATGCTGCAACTGGGGAAATCTACTGTGTGACAGTATCACCATGCTGCTCTCTGTTTATTCAGAAATGCAGGGCCTGGGTACTGAAGTAGGGAGATATCATTGACAAGTGGCTGTGATCTATCTCCTAGAGGGCTTGTTCCTAGCCCTTCAAAAACTACAGTGCCACGTGGCAAAATCAACATGGTTAGAGCTCTCTACTCGGCAGAGTGCCAGATTGGAATAATAGTGATACATTAGAGGTCAGGTCCAAGATTCATTTACTGAACTGTGAAGGGAGGTTAGCCTGATGTCTGCTTTACCTTGTGGTTTTTTACGGGTGAGTTTGCTTCAGTTAAAGTAAGAAATGATCCAAATAATCACTCCTTCCTTCAAGCCAAACAACTAGCATCTGAAGAAACATCTCTGCCACAAAAGAGCAATTAATTCCTAGCTTGCTCCCTCTGGAAAGATAGCAGAGCTGCTGAGTGTGGGAATAATTTATTTTTTTTTAAAATGTACATAGTAGTCTATATGGAGCCTATGATCTTCCAGTTTATGCACTTTACATAGAAACCATGTTCCTTCTTTAAAAGGCAGTCATTTGGGGGCCTGAAAATAGTCCCAATGTTACAGTCCAATAGTTTATCTATTAAATCTCTTCTTTTTGCTCTAGTCACTTTTGCTGCACTTTTGTGAATCTTTCTTCTTTCTGCTATTTGCTATTGGAGACAAGGCAACCAGATGGAACACAGTTTTAAAAGTGAGACCATATTATCAGTTTGTATAACAGCATCATAATATTTTGCCTTTTTTTTTCTTTACTCATTTCTCAAAGCAGCCTAAAAGTTCATTGGCATTTTTTAAACTTTTTTTTTTTTCTAAGTGGTTACATTCAGTTTAGAACTGTTTGACATTTAGTGGCTCAGATTTTGTTTTCCCTTTCAGTATGTGTTGTCTTGTGAGTTTCTGTATCTACTGTTGCATTGACTAAACACATATGTCCAACCTAAATAAAAGGCAGAAAACTTAAAGTGTCTCCTTCAAGTTAGGCAGATGCCTTAAGCAAATGTTTTGGGAATGACTGTTAATCATCTACATGAGAAAATACGTGTGCATAAATGAAAGTGCTCATTATTTGTTTTTCACTGTTTTACTGTTTGCTCCATTGAGGTAGTACAAAAATATAAGCTCTAGACAACCAGTAAAATACCACAAATAACAGTCATATTGAAGTGTTTCCTTGAATCACTTAATAAACACAAAATAATTGATCCAAACTACATAAAAATACAAATATTTATTACAGCAGGCAAAACAAGGGTCTGATTTAAAGTTACTCATTAACTGGGACTTTTCTAAAATCACAAAAATGCTTCTGAAATAGATAGATGAGTTCTATTTTTCCCTTTATTCTTATTTGCTTCTTATTTCTCTCATTTTTAGTCTCAAATTTAAGCATTAAAAGGATAACAAATACAAATTTGCAGCTAGATGTTCCAAAATTAAGTGCTAATTCATAAACTTCTGTTTCTTAACTCAGTGAAACTGTGCTCTTAAGTTCTAAAAATCAGGTCTGATATGAATCACCTGAACACTACAGAAAACTTGAGCCCTTTCAACTTCATAACCTCAATACTGGAAGAAGTCTGACAGAATCTTGTGAGAAAAGGGTTAGTGTAATGAATACTAAAGATAAAAGGTTGCTTGATGTATCTCATTAATGAAAGTATTCCAACACATGTTGGTGAAAGTGAGTATTCAAACTGTATCATATGGAGGATTCCACGTGAACATCAAATTGTGAGAACACTTTTTCCTTTTCTGTATTAATCCTAGGAGAATGCAACCTCAGTTGTGACATGAGAATGCTAACTAGTACTATGAAGCACAGCTAAAGCGTGGCAAAGTCAAATATATGAGGTGTCTCCCTGAAATGTATAAAAGTGTGTTAAGCTCTGGCCATATATAAATGGTTTGTTAATAGGAAAAAGCAAGCAATGCTGATGCTAGTGAATGGTGTCATGATTAGAATAAGTCAGTCTAAAGAAATAGTATAAAAGTAGTAAAAGACATACAGGGAGGTGTGTGATGAGGTCAGTAGACAGGAATTTCAAAAGGCACAACATGGGAAGGGTATTAAACAGAAAAAAAAAAAAAAAAGACTACCAACTACTGAAATCAAAGTCTACCTTACAGAGGCCAAAATTAATCATATTTAATGGAAAAGCAACAGGGGTAGAAAACTGTAAGGAATAGGGATGTCAGGTAAGGAAAAATACTAGTGTGTCTGTATCTGGATTTCAGAAGAATGGCAAAGAAAATAACTATTGCTGGGAGAATAAGTTCAGAGAATATAGATAAAATTTCAAAATAAGTGTAGGAAAGTTTCACAGGGATGGAAACAAGGAACTGTTGAGTAACCACATTATTTTATTTATACAGCAACCTGCACTGCAGCTGCAGCTAAAGCATTCTTGACTTTCTTTTCCAAATCCATGTGCCTGTGTAAGTGCATATGAGCATGTGACTGCACAAATCGCTTAAATGCAGAAAGCAATGGAGCAGAACAGAGCAGCTGTTTAGAACTGCACAGCGACGAGACATGGCACTTTAGGACAGGAAGTAAAGGAGAATACGGTATCCAGCTGAAGCTGCAGAAGGGATTTTATGTCAACAGAATGCAATTACCAAAACTGGAGTATTTCCAGGACAATAGAACTAGCATAAGGGGATAATCATTATTGCCTGAAATTGAATATAATAAAGGAATTAGTTAGACAGAGATAACTTGTTCAGAAAAGGGAATGAGATGGCAAAAGAAATTGGAAAGGCTTGTAAAAGGCATGATCTCCTAACAATGAGAGATTGCAGATATAAGCCAGGTCATACTGAGTAAAGGATATGAATCAAGCAGTTCTACAGACGTTAAAATGATTTGATCTTTTGTACTCTAAAGAAAGGTAAGAATTAAGGCCAAACCTTTCTCTCCTCACTCATCCCATGAACTCTGGATGCACGAGAGAGAAAAACAGCATCTGGCTAATAAAAAAGATCTGATTCTTGCCATAACTATGAGTAATGCATGGATATGAGATAGCAGAATCAGAGGCAGGATCTCTGCAAAACAACCACAAGCTGATGAAGTTTGTCATTAGATCTGGAGACAACCCCTGCTCACATCCTGGATTTTCCTGTGCACATTTCAATGACAGAATACACTCACCAAAAAATGAAATTTAAGATTTAAAAGATTAAAATATTAAATAATGCTCTATTGTTTTTCTTTGCTACAGAGAAGCTAGGGCTGACAACTATAAAAGCGAGAACCAAATCTGAAATGTACAGCTCCCTCCTGTATCCCATAAATTAATTTCAATAGCTTTACCAATGGATAAAGCCAAGGTCCAGTTCCTCAGCTGCTGTGACTCTCTGTAGCATCTTCAGTGTTAATTTAATCCAGTTGAGGGACCAGGCAGGGCATTTAACTATGTGCTTCATTTTGCCTGTTCAGGCAGCATTGTAAATGCACCTTTCAGTGGAGTGTGTGATTAGAAAGGATTGATAATACATGCACACTGTTACCCTACAATACCAGAGAGTAAATGTGATAACATTTGCTAAAGTCGATGAGCTGTGGTCTTTCTGAATCACAATAGAAATCATCTTTTCCTAAGACATTCTGTGTTATTCTTTGAAATCTTAAGTAACTTTTATGTAATTCATCAGAAAAACAAGAGAAAAAAAATAATGAGGAAAACAACACAGAAGGTTCTTCATGACACATTTGACTTTATTAAACATAAATCAGCTTGAGCTCACACAATGTGGTCATGCTTAACATATCTGAAAGAAC
The DNA here is from genome assembly GCF_037038585.1 of Patagioenas fasciata. Lineage (NCBI taxonomy): Eukaryota > Metazoa > Chordata > Aves > Columbiformes > Columbidae > Patagioenas > Patagioenas fasciata. The sequence continues at coordinate 28,605,596 of NC_092560.1, forward strand.
CACTTAAGTAAGTATCTGAAAGGTTTGGCAGAGGAAAAATGTACAGACATATTTTACCTGGATTTTAGCAAAAGCTTTTGGTACAATTCCATATAGTAATCAAATCCACCAGTCAATCACTAAATGTATTATGAGATGAGCTACTTGACTGGATTAACCTCTGGTGTGCAAGTCGATTTGCTTCAGGGTAGAAAGACTAGTGGAATTCAGAAAAAAAGCAGGTCCACTTGGTGACAGCAGTCCCTCTCTGTTCTTGTCCCTTGTATTGAGATTTAGGACAGGGACAAAAGTCAAATTAGGGTGAATTTTCAGCTTTCTGCTGGCATATCTGTATTTTTTCATGGAGGCATTAGAACAGTATCCTATAAGCAGAAATAATGAAAAAGCCTTGATTTTTTAGAAACCATGCTTTTGTTGTTTCCAGTAACAAAATGTCCCTGTATTGAAACAGCTGATACCTGCCTACAAAGTAATGGTTTCTAAAGTGGAAAAAATAACTAAAAAAAACCCCAGAAGTTAAAAAAATATTTTTTATTATTGTGATTGCTATAATTTATTTTTCTGCTACAGCGTTCCTTTTTAATTTTATTTTTTTTCCAGTGGATCTCTCACATACCACATTCAGTGCACACAGCTGCTCTAGGTAGTACAGCTGAGTTTTTACTCAGAAAAATATACATTAAACTATATGTCCAAAGCCATGAGTTTCCACTCTTGGAGCATTAATGCTTTCATTAAACCACTGGATATTCAAGGCAGGACTTTTCAGTTTCACAAGTATATACAGTCCTTCAAGCTTAGAGATATGAGATTCCTGTTGCATTATTCCTCCATCTTTTCAATACCTCCAAAGATCACCACATTTCTATAGCTTCCTCATCACTTTAATGTCAATAGACTGTCCTTCTCTTGATAATATTTGGAGACACATATGGCAAGCCTGGGTGTAATCAGCATGAATTTCCACGAATTGTCCAATGATTCAGTGAACTATTTGCACTCCTGCTTCTGTTAGATCTCCTCACTCCTTGACTAACCAGGTAACATTATGCTGCAGCAAGGCTCATGTGAAGGCTGAACTCCATCCCAGTCTCTTCTTTCTGACCAGATATGGGATGATTTTTACTTTCTACCTATATAATTCACATCCATCACTGGTGAAAATCAGAGGCATCTGAATGGGGTTAAAGTATTTTCTTTCATGTGTTAATCATATATTCCATGTTTCTCTGGGTTTGGATTCTACACAGTTTAACTAAGCAAAGTAGATCTCAGTGATAAGTCTGTGCTCAGTACCCATTTCCAGAAATCTATAGTGATTAATTGCATCATGTTTTGTCATCTCCTCAAAAGATGTTAATTCTTTACATTATCAGTGCAGTGGTTTTTTTTTTTGTGTGTGACGGAGAGACATATGGAAATGAAATAGATTGAAGTGTGTTACATGTTCACTGTGCTTTTACACATCAGGTGCTTATGGAAGTATAATAAAGAGAAAACAAAAATCAAAATTTTGAATTTTTCACAGTGTGTTTGAGGGTAGCAGTCAGATTGGATCAAAAATAAAAATCAACCTGGAATCCATTTCTGATAACCAACACTTCCCCCAATTTATTTGTCTTTAATAATATGTCACAGCTTCTTTGCATATTGCAGGATGTAGCTATCACTGAAAATTTTGTTCCTTCCAAAATCTAGATGTATTTGAAAGTTGCTGACACCAAAGCACTTTTTTTCCTGCTGTTCAGTTGCATTCATAGTGATAGGCCAGGAGAAAAAGCAAAGCATGCAAACTCTGAACAAACTAGTGTGGCTTACATCATGCTCTGCAACCCATTGAACGTGGTCGTCAACATTAACTCTGCAGGCATCAGACTCTATGTCTGGGGATACTGTCCTGCATAAGCTCAGACATGAATCCTGTAATGGTCCTTCTTATATGGTGGGATTTATTCTGTGCTTATGTGTTGTGAGCATAACTTCTTCAGGAGAAACACATTCTGATAGCAGGACTTGGCAGAAAAATCACCTCTCACTCACCTGTAGAATTATTAAACAAGTCCTCAGTCCTACTTATTTATTGCTGACACCCACAGTTCTTCCTATTTCTTGACTGGCAAATAGACCTTTCTACAGAACATGAGCCTTGCAATTCTTTTTAGTGTGGAAGCACATATGTTTTATTCAGTTCTTATATCTTTGCCAAGAGCACAAAGCAAGTCCTTAATAATTTAGTCTTACAGATGACTCAGAATCATCATATCCCAGGCTTACCCTTAAACCAAAGCTATTCATGGTCTGAACTTAGTATTATAGCTTTTAAATTCATGACTTTGGGAGCAGACAGTACTTATAAAAGCACATCGTATATATTTTTTGTGCTAAATGTCAAACTATTAAGGTTTATATTTCCTAACTTTTCCAAAGATTAGGGGAAATACAACTTAGTTGCTGTACTTCACAGAGCTGAAAAAGCCTGAGAACAGTTTTTTGTGATTTCAGCCTCTCTACTGTAGTCTTCGTAATGCTGCAAGAAAATGACTTCAAAGTACTCTTTTGACAGTCATTCTTGGATACACAGCAATTACTGTCATACATTTTGCGCAATCAACCTATAGTACTTGGGTGTATGTCCTTACTATGGGGCTCTGGGAGTCAGTCTCACAGTTTTGTCAGAAAAGATCACTCATGCTCTGCCAGAAAGATCTTTGAATAGATAATTGATTATCTTCTGGCATAAATCTCAAATTGTAGCCAATTCTAAAGACATTAGGGAAATGCATAAAAAACAAAGTGCTCCAAATATGCAACATTTTCAACTGAGTGCCATACTTCTCAATCGAGTGACATATGTTTTTCACCTGATCACAGGTAGTGATCAGTTTATGCATGAAGCCTGAATAATATTTTTCCTTTTCGGACCACATGTACATGCAGACGTTACTGTCATCACATGACCTTCTAAACATTTTTAGAAATATTCTGAAGTGTTCTCTTATTCTCCTCAGATTAATAATAATTAATAATTATAATTAATAATTCAACACTTTACAAATATTAACAAGTGAATGAGCTCTATAGGTCAGTAATGTATCTGATATAAAGTGGGAAAAATCCTATTAAAGAATACATAGTCAGTTTGACGGCAAATTCTAGAGGATTACGGGAATTGTTTCTAGCTTCTTCTTTATCTTGACAAGCCTTTTGGGTGAACCATAGCAAGATTACAATCATGATCATTCACCAAAACCTGAATCTTTGGTGAACAGCTAACTTTAGCTATATATGTTCATATTCCAGAGAAATCAATCCTGCTTAACCCTTCCATTGCATACTAACAAGTATTCTCAAGTTATGTTTTTATATAAATGCAAGTTCACAGGATCAAAACTAAATGAATTTTTAAAAAATTAAGATTTTTTTTTTTAAATTAAACTCCTGTTTATCTTGCCACTGTGTGAACTAAGGTGAATATTTACTCTACGTAACAGTGGGACATCCTGTGTAAACATAGCTGAAGTAAAGCAGAAATACAAAGAAAGAGGTTACTTTTTTTCAAACCATCTTCCTCTGTTTGCATATGTGTGAAACAATCATATTTGAATAGAAGCAACTAATATAAGGCTCTTATCAGCTAGGACAGCATTCATAAAATGTCTAATGGAAGCATGAAAGAACAGGCAGACACTGGAGTACGTGATTACAGCTGTGCATAAGACTGACACGGCTCAAACACCTGGGGCTCTCCAGAGCAAGCCTGGATTGTCTTTGCTTGAATGGTAATGACTGAACCCTGTTTTGTCAGTACACTTCTGCCCACAGTCTGGTAAAAGAGTCTTCAGAATGTGATGATGTCTTGTTCAACCACCAGAAGTTAAACTTTCCTCTTGTATAAGATTTTGTGTCAAAAAGTGATGAAGTGATTATTTTGTTTTGAAAGCAACGAACAATTTATTAGTTAAGTCTTGCACAGGATTTTGGTTCATAGCAGGAGGATTTGATTCTGCTTCAGTAGACGCCATGAATAATTAGAGCTTATATTCACACAGAGGGAAATCAACAAACCACAACAAGGCTACCTTCTCAACCAGGTCAGGCTGAGAGGCAAAGGGAGACTGAATGAACAAAACCAGAATCATCCAGTCCATTGTTCTTCAGTGAGGAAACAGTCACAGAAATGTCACAGGATTTGGCCTGCACTTGGCAGGTGATCTGAAGAACAGAACCAGAAAATATCCACTACTTGAATTAGCCAGGTTCTGCAGGTCTAAGCTGTGACAGCTGTGGTGTGGGAGACATAACTCAAGCTGATCAGTGGATCACTTAATGTACATATATTAAGGTGATCTTATAGATAAAAACCCAATGTGCACACACTGCTTTGCTAAGAGGCCACTAACTAAAATTTATTGCGAGGTGTCTTTAGGTGGTTTGGCCCAGCATTAATCTTACCTGACATTAGACAAATTCACTAGTAGGATCCTTGCAGAGCTGTCAGCACCTCAATGTGACAATCAGGGATGTGAAGTGCTGCCAGTGCTGTTTGTATTCATCCAAGCATGGAGGTGTGCAGTATGATAACCAGATATTACTCACACAAATACGCCATGCCATTCAAAGCCATTTTTTTGTTAAAGGTTGGTCTGATGAGTAAACGGTAACTAAGTACCTTGCAATGACTATACTTATTTCTCAGTTGCATGGAAATAACAAGAAGAAGTTATGTAGATCTTTTATTAAATCTTTGCTTATTGATCTCAAAGCAGCTCATAAAATTAGTTCTATTTTATTATCTCAGTCTCACATTAATAAAACACAGTTTCACACAACCCTGCTACTCATTGTGGTTGCTTGTGTAGTATCATGAGTGTCACTGTGTTTACTTCTTTACAAAAGGTGAACCTAAACTAGTATTATATTGTCTGAAGGTCTAATATATTTATTTTATTATTGCTGCTGTATCCATAGACTGCTTGCAAAGGTTTGCCCATTTTACTATGTATTGCATAACCATGAAGTAACAGAGGTCTGCTCTCCTGAAGATCTGAGGTTCAAAGACATGTTTATAAAACAAAACCAAGAATTGCTGGTGGGTACATAATGTCTTCCCTAAGCCAAGAAGCTAGACCAAATGTCTCCTTTCCTGTATACAGGGACATAAATATCTTTTGAGAGAATATAATTTTCAATGAGAATAAGATGTATGTATGTGTCTCAAAATGCAGTCAATCAAAATATATCTCGAGGTGATGCCAGCAGAAGACTGAGTGACAAAAAGCCTGATTTTTTTTCCTGTGGTGTTTCCAGAAGAAAGAACTTACAGGAATGTATTTAAATTAGTACGTCTCAGTTAGCATTTGTATTCATCACAATTTCTTACAGTAATTTCTTAGAAGATAGTTTATATTTTGAAAGCAAAGTGAAATATGCTTTCTATGTAGCAGATTAGAACTAGAATTAGCATACTTTTAGGTTATCCCTGGAAAGTTGAGATCAAACATTGACTGAGATCAAAAATAAAAGTGGGTTTGGTGGCAAAATTTAGAGTATGATCTAATGAGTTAATTTCAGATTAAGGCAACAGAATTCACCACTGTATAAGATTTCCTCTATAAGTCCTGACTGTTCAGGAAAGTGATCACTTTCTGTGACTTTTGGATCTCCTTCAGATGTTGGAAGTACAATTTAGCTGCCTAAGCAAAGGTATAGATATAGTAGGGTATTCTCACCTAGGATTTGATCCTTGTTCTTCATAACAAATAAATGCATGGTGTGCAGGAGTAAAAATAAGAGGTTGCACAAGTCTTGATTTCTGCAGATGAAACAGCAAAGAGAATGATACAATGACACAAAGCAGCTGGCTGCTTCTGCTACCTCTAGTTCAGGTCAGATCTGTGATCAGAGGAGTTCTCTCGTGAATACTAAACTCACCTTTGGAAGATGTAAAAACTGACTGAAACTCCCAAAGAGACAATTTTTCCTGCTAAATCTCACCCTTGTGCTTGCCAGGTGGACTTAGTTTTTTCAATTTATTTAGAGCAAAGGAGTGCTGCTCTTCATCACTGCATTTGTATTCTTTTTCTTTCCTCTTCCTTTTTTTTTTTTTTTTTTTTTGGAAGCTAAACAAATAACCTGGCACTTAAACAGGGAAAAAAAGATAAAAAGGACATTGCAATTAGCTATTATCTCCCTTCTTTCTTGGTTTTTAACAACCCAATGTATTGACTTATTTGTATGTTTTCTAGAACGTACGTTTTAACCACAGTCTGATGTTCTTTCATACATCAAAGGATACACCTACACATGCAGTCGGGGAAAACCTCACTGCCAACTGTGATATAATGTGTATGCTTGTGTATATGTGTACGTGTGTAGTTGAGACTTTTCAGAATTGTTTAGAGGTTTATAGCTATTATTGTATATTTACTTACACTTACCTACTTATTCTTACACCCAAACGGATGTATGGGTGATTAGATATGCACCTGCATACAATCACATAGTGACATCTGAATGAGATGGAGTGTCAAGTGGCATGTAAATGCAGAAATACAGCTGGTCTTTACAATATGTACCTGAAAAAAATCAGTTATATTGCTCAACAATTTTTTAGTCAATTTTTCCTCAAACCAATACAATTTTAAAGTATCTAAACATTAAGTATCTGAACACTTTTATTTAATTAAGCATGAAAGAAACCAGAGAATAATTGAATTCTGACACACCTTACATAATTATAGCCATTGCTTAAAAAAAGGATGGTTTAAACAAACAATCCTTTTTAGATGGTTTTGAAAACTTTCTCTTTCTTTCTTTCCTTCTTTCCTTCTTTCTTTCTTTCTTTCTTTCTTTCTTTCTTTCTTTCTTTCTTTCTTTCTTTCTTTCTTTCTTTCTTTCTTTCTTTCTTTCTTTCTTTCTTTCTTTCTTTCTTTCTCTTTCTTTCTTTCTTTCTTTCTTTCTTTCTTTCTTTCTTTCTTTCTTTCTTTCTTTCTTTCTTTCTTTCTTTCTTTCTTTCTTTCTTTCTTTCTTTCTTTCTTTCTTTCTTTCTTTCTTTCTTTCTTTCTTTCTTTCTTTCTTCTATTTCTTGGAATGTATTTCATCATCTGTCAGTTTTGCCCTATGATATGTCCTCTTAAATTGGATCTGTAAGCCCTTCATAAAGTTTAATAAATCTTCAGCATTTCACCCTAAGGAAATTATATTAAAAACCTTCAAATGTGAAGTTGGGCCCGCAGACACACAGCACTGGGAATTATATCACCATAATCAGCTTGTAATGAAAGCCTCTGTCGCTGTTCTCTCCCAATCATAATCTGCCTGTCTTTATGAAAAAAGGGGGGTTTGTCTGGGTTCATCTGCAAGCTTTAATTGGAAGATGTCTTCATTTCATTCCAGCCTACTGGGATAATAACTCAGCCCCATGTTTAAACACAGGCCCCTGCCGCTGATATTTTTTCATTTAGTAAAGCATGTCTCTTTAAATGATTTAGCAAATCACCATGAATGCCAAGGCAGGATGATTGGCAGCTCATTGCTGGTGCACCATTTGCATGACATTTGTTCTTCAGCCCGGAAAGCTGCGGCAGGTAAACAAGCAGGCCCTGTACTGACTCCCTGTGAGTACTTCCCTGTTTATTTTCTCATAATCAAATGACATTTATGGAGAGGCAAATGCAGCTGCACATATATGGAGAAAAAATGCAATCAGGCCAAACATGATGACTTCATTCAGGTGATATTTTGATTAGAGAAAGGACATTTTTATGGCACAGGGTTTCTTGCAAGTGAAGTCAGTCAAATTCCATTTTACAATACTTTTATATAAATGTTAGGTTCAAATAATTGATTACATCTAATGGCACTGTCAGAGTTTCAATGCATTATGTAGCAGTGCAAATTTCTTAAACTTGTAGGGATTCTATTCTGCACCCTTCTGAGTGTTTTTTTTTAAGTGACAAATCTCTATATATGTATAAATCTGTTCCATTGTGTCACTGCAGCTTTTTCCTAAAAGAGATTTCAGAGAGGAAGGTTATTTCTGAATTTAAACATTTTAAACTTATTTCCTAGCACATGATGGTGTCAAGAGACTTGGCAGAGAACAAATTGAAAGATTAAAAAATGTATATAATATACAACATATATATATTAAATCATACGGTGCTTGTACAGCAACTGATAGTATCCTGCTGCTATAGAAGTTTCACTTCTATTTCAAAGGCCCTTTGAAAACAGAAATAAAAAATGGCCATTACTGAGCATGGAAGGCGGATACTATGAGAGGGATGCAGCTGGCTTGAGTGGCCACGCTCCCTTTTTTAGTTCTTCTTAAGGAAATATATTCTCATCCATTTACTGAAGGATGCAGACCTCTGTGTTCGTCATGTTGTCTGAAGAAGATTTTAAGGGAGAGAAACCATGAAATTTGGAAGGGTCTTCAGTGGCTGTGTAAAAGAGGGAAAGCATAATCACATGGTCCCTACACAGCTTGACCCAGAAAAGTTGAGAGTAGAAGGCAGAATTCTTTTAGCCACCATTAAGCCAGTGTTTATTTAAGCGGTACTTAAATAGCAGAATGCATAGGCAGGTGTTCATGGAGGGAAGGATGAATAGGACCATAGCAAGCTCTCAATTTAATACTTTGTTAATTGTTTGAAAATCTACTCACAAGTGTCCCACAGGAGGCTGCTGGGGGCTCAGCATATTGTAAAAATTTGTCCATTTACTTTGGCAGAGAGGAGAGAAAATATGTTCCATAGAATTGTCTTCAACCTATCTTTTCCCAAAAGAAATTCTACTCATATATTTTTGTGCTGGCTCATTCTCCAGTTTTTTTGTTTTTTGTTTTTTGTTTTTTGTTTTTTTTTTGAGAAACACACTCTTGCAACTCTAAAACAACATGGTTGTACAGGGCTTCCCTTCCCTGGAGTAACTGCATCTGCCTCTAAGTAGGTACTAAGTAACCTGTAGTCAGTTGCTAATTGGGCTAATAGTTTTCAGTGTAACACTGCTCAGAGTCCTTACACAGAGCAGGGGACAACTGCTTAGGCACTTGCTGTCTTTTTGAACATCTCAGGCTTATGAGTTCCTGTACAGAACAACCGAGTTCGGTGTGAGAAAACACAATATACAGAGCACAGCCTGAACTTGAAAAGAATCACTAATGTGGCTCAAGAAATTGCTGGACCAGGTAACTGGTGGAGAGCTGAAATAACAATTGTGCTGAGGTAACTGGCCCTGCAATTGGAGCTGAGCTGAGAGAGAGGAATGGGAAATATTGCCTCTCCACTTCGTAGCTGGGAAATTGTGAGGGAAAGAGGCAGGGATATACAGAGAAGCAGATGTGACAATAAAACTGATGGATCAAGGAGTCATATGGAGAGTCCAGCTCTGTCCTACCCAGTGCTGAGAAGGTAATTCAGTCTCAGGGTTTGGGAAGGGTAAAGGTGATGAGACTCGCTGCTTGAAGGGGATGTGACTGGGGAGAGCAAATGTCATGCATCTGCAGTTGCTGCCAAAGGGAGACTGCAAAATCAGAGAATGGGGAAGGTCAGAAAATTACTTAGAATCACCAGTACTCACTAGCTATAGTAATTTGAAATCAGTGGAGGTAGCCTAATGAGTGGAACTTTCAGAGAGCTGAGAAAACAAGTACCTCTTTGCCTGCCTGCTTTTCCTCATTTATGCATTGACATAAGTTGCCATGTTTCCAAACGCACTAGATAACACGTTCTTTCAGAAATCTCTAAGTAGGAGTTGCTGCATCATTAGATTTTGAAGTAAAAATCTCACTCTTTGGGATCTTTTGGAAAACATAATGCAGCTGTCTATATTTCCTCTTTTTATCATTTTGATTTGAATTTTAGGCAGAAAATACCCCCTTGTCTTGTGTAGCTATTATCAAATTAAGGTAGAAGTTGTCTGATTTACTTCTTCTAGTTGCTTTACTAGGAGCTTTATGGCACAAATGATTTTAATTGCTAATACTTTCTTCCTTTTAAATTTATTACTCTAAGAAGAATCATGTGAATAGTTGTGAAAAGAGACTCATCTGAAACAAGCATAAGAGCCTACAAATTACTACCGCTTAAGGGTATTTTCAAGCTGTGGAAATCTGAAGGCACTTTGCAAAATTAGTAAGTTTAAAGACAAAAATTCCACCCCCACAGCCTCTTTATGCCACTTCACCCCATGCGAGTGCCAGGAAGAATAATTTCTGGAAAAATATGAATACAAGAAATCTATCTGGTAGTTGTCACATGTGATCTTTCATGACAGACTTCAGTACAGGGGTCAGAAAGACACTGCATACTACTTTTTCTTCTTAACCTAGACTGTGGAAAGCAGAAAAACCTTACAGGTAGTTGAGTAAGCATCAACCTGGTGCTTGACAAGGTTGACAAGACAGCGTCCACAAAGCTGTTTTACTAATGGCATGAATCTACTTCTGCTTCTTTGGTTGGAGTCTAGGAAGCATCAAAATATCATTATGATCTTTGTTTGCTGTGTGAATGAATGCTTTCTTCTCACAGGTATTGGGAGAATGGCTGCTGCCGGTAAGTATTTATCCATCCATATGTGGAAGATGTCTGTTATTTGCTATTTATTTTACATAAAAAGTACATTGCTTGGCCAAAGAAGAGAAAAATGCTTTTAAATTACAGGATAAACCCAGTGGCACTAACAAATAACCAGTAAAATAGTGTGCAAACACCTCATAGTTTTATTCCTTTTCATTCAGAAGACACAGTAAATAGACTTTCAGAAATCACTCACTAGCAAGAAAGTGGGAGCTAGATGTATGTTGCACAGTAACTGCTGGAAATGATTTGACCATCTCCTGGAGGAAGAATGCACATCTTGCGACACTGCCAAGTTGAAGTGTTTGTGATGTTGTATAGGCCTGTCCACATACAAGTTTGGATCAAATTCAAACACCTTCCAAAGATTAGGGATAATCAGATTAAAAAACCTGTTTTCAGTTCTCCTTAGATGGCAACAATGACGTTCAGACTTGGTCAAAACTTCTCCAGAACAGGAGGCAGGGGCAAGAGGTGGAAGCAAAGATCATCAGGAGGAAGGGATAAAGGAAGAGAAATAGGAGTGGGTAGGGGGAAAGGGAGAAGGAGGAAGGAGAAGCAAGGAGGATAATGCTATAGTGCAGAAAGAGTTCCTGGGGTCCAGTTTCAGCTGTAGTGCTTTGAATATTCTAGTTGGCTAAAAATCATGCTAAAATAAAAAAATATTCATAGTCTGCAAACAATTCATATCCTTTTGATAGAGATGCTAGATACATTTCAGGCATTCTACAGAGTACAAAGTCATATATCCTTTTTAACTTATCATGGTATAATTCGAACACAAGACAGAAAGTCGAGGAGATTGGTGATGGCACTGTCTGGTCTGATCTGTTCATAGCAAATAAAGCTGCTCAGGGATGTTTTATTGAAAACAAAAATTTTAATTGAAAAAAAAATCAGCTAAAGGATTCATCATTTTTCATGTATTTTTTAAGCAAACTCCGTCTGACATGTAAGAAATAGGCTTTGGCAGGATAATACTTCAAGAGCATACTACAGAATGTCTAGTAATGGCGTCACCTAAAATGCAGAAAATTCTGGTACCAGTTCCACATCCTAGACAGGTACTTTAAGCCGTTTCTTCTTCTGAGTCATGTTTCTCTCACCTTCTTATAACGGAGCTATTCCACTTGCCTAACTAAAGATTGAAAGAAGGGTCTTGTTTATTCTGTCATTTCTTCACCAATAGGCTTTACAGTCCATTTCACTTTTGCTCTCCCTCTCCACCCCATTTTGTTCCAATAGTTATTCATTTATACAACATGGCTTCGATAGAGGAGGCTGAGGACCCTCTTTTCCCTTTCACGCCGTATCCATAACACCAAGAGACTCATGTCTGGATCAGGCTGCTGAATTTGGGTAGCTGAAGACCTTGGATGGTCAGAGGCAAAAAAGAACCTGGGATCCAAGCCTCAGTGGTGACCTATGTGCTGATGGGTTGGTTCACTTCCTCTCATACCCTGAAGTGTCTGGGTTGCACTAGCTGATGAGCAAGAAAATGTTTGACACTTCTCCACTGTAGCAGTTTGGAATACATCAGTGATCTTTCTCCCTGGTGATCTGTGATTCACCCTCTCCTGTTACAAATCAAGACTTCTGTGAAATGCAATGCATAACCTTTGCTCATTCAATTATTTATTTATTCACTATAGTTTGAGACCCAGTTAGCTCATCCATTCTTTCATATTGATTCAGTATGAATACGTAGAAAGCAATATGTGCTTCACTAGAGGCTCACTTACTTTTATTGCTTATGTTTGAAACCGTAATGCAGATGTTGTACTGTCATTTGCCCGTCTCAACCATGACATTGTACTCTACATATATAGAGAGGAAAAATTAAATAGAGAAGCCTGGTCTGTGTTACCTCCTGAATAAGAAAACTGTGTTGGATTCACATTAAAGAGTCTCTGTCTCCATTTGAATCACCGTAACTATGTTCAGACAGAGAAGATAAACAGGGAAACACTGCTTATTGCCAGAACTGGGTTGAATAAACAAGTTAATTCAAAATATTGGCAATAAGCAAACAAAATCTACAACAAACCTTTATGTGGAAAAAGAGACCTTTGAATTCTGGAGCAAGAAGACAAAAAGGGCCTAAAAAAACCCAAAAAAAACCAAAACTTCTAAGAGGACGAAGGGCAACTTGTAGAAATTTAGATGTATTTGATTAGATGTCATACATATAGTTAGACAATTATTTATGAAATATCACAATTGCTCGTGACACCTCTGAGATAAACAGAAGATAATGGGTTTGATCTGCACTGAATTATATCAACAGCAAAACTTCGGTCTCAGAGATAACAGCAACTTCATTTTTATGTTTGTCTGAAAGAAGTTCACCATTAAATTTATTCATTAGTGTCAGAGGCTTGTTTTCTTATTCAGTTTTGGAGAGCTCAGGTCCAACCAAAAGAGCCCGGAGCAGCACTTGAGGACTGCATGGGCAGAATTTATCACCATGACCAAGGCAATGATCTTTAGGGTTTTTGAAGACAAAATTTATTAACTTATTTTAAGTACAGATAGCTGAGAATGATAATACAGCAATAAGAAATTGAGAAAAAAAAAAAAAAGGTCATAAGAACTCTTAGTGACTTTTAAAGGGGATTTAGTGTATATTATTATTCAACTCTGATTTTTTCACTCATTTGGAGAACAAAGTTTTAACTCTTCTGGGCATTACCTAGAAATGTAAGGTTACTAGACAGAAGAGTCTTTGTTATAAAACAGAAGTAATTCAAAGACTATTCAATTCAGCTTGTGAATAAATGGAGGTTAGGATCAAATAGTAAATATTTTCTCAGCAGAAATACAAAAGAGAGGACTACACCATCACAGACAAGTCATGCTCAAGCTGGGTGACATCTCTGGGTTCCCAAACTGCTTGTGGCCACCAACTTAAACAATTACCACCACACCACTGTGTTTGGCAGCCATAAGTACAGGTGCTGTTTGAACACCTGTGCCATGTAAACTATGACACATGGACCCTGGTAAAAATACCGCACCTACTCAGGGTCTTTGGCAATCTCCCCCAGAACACAGCAGCATGCACAAGTGCTGTCTGCCCCCAGCCATCCAGCTGACTGCCCTGGGCTAAACTTACCCAATGTCCTGGTCCCTTGTGTGCTGAGCAGGACACAGAGAGATTGAAGAACAGAAATGGGCAGGACGATGCCTGGAAAGGGCAGACAAAGCAACCGATTGAGAGGGAGAAAGGTAAAGGGTGCTGGAATGAATGGTAGGGAGGGAGATAGAAGAGGGGGGAGGACAAAGTTTGGAAAGGAATGTGTATGTGGCAGTTGTACCACCTGATCGCAATTAGGTACTGCTCTATGGTAAACGCATTGGTCTAAATACCTATGCATTTGCAGCCTCAATGATAATCTGTTGCTTCATGATGGTGATTGCTTATCCCCAGAGGCACCCATAGCGTGAAGCAGCTGGTCAGAAATGGCAACTTATCTCCATAAATTAGCAATCACTAGTGATGAAGAGGACCACTGATCAGATGGTATAAACTGCTCCTATATCCCCACAGCTGATGGATAGTGACAGCTTGCTCCAAGTAGTAATTAGTCACTGCCTTGAGCTAGACAACACTGATCCCGCCAACAGAAATTTGCTCCTGATGGTAAGAATGAAATACTTTTGCCTAAAATTTCCTGGAGTTCAATGCTTTTTGGATGCATCCTCCTTCCTGAGCACCCACCGACTGCCTCAGTAACACACTGATGCCATCGGCATTGATTTGCCTGGGATTTCTGGCTGCCTGGCAGAGCCATTTAAGCTAACCTGTGCAACTCTGCCGTGAAATGGACTGGAAGCATTCACGCAGTTAGTTACTAGGTAACAGCTGAGAGGAAGCAAGGGTCAGCTTCCCAAATTGTTTCCATATGTAAGTCTTCTGGGTGAAAGGTCTGGGCCATTCCCAAGAAAACTGATTTAAGTCTTGAGGTCTGAGTGCTGGTATACTTCATTGGCGACTGTAATTACCCTGTGCTCAAACTCCCAGTTATCATTTTAGTTTCAAGAGCATTTGCCGTGTGGATGCTTAGAGTAGTAAGCCTTAAATTTCAGCTTGCTGGCATATTGTGGCCATGCAAATATGCCTGAGCATTTGTCCTGAAATTCCCCATGCCGAGACCAATAACTCCTTTTAGTTTCAGCATTTTAATTCAACAGTTATGACAGCCCATCCCAGCTCCACCTCAGAGATAAAGCCACTTGCACATGCCATCTAAACTGTAAGTCCACAGACCACGTCTCCTTCCTTGCAATGTTTTTATCCTGATTGCCTTAATGACACAGACCATTGGTTCATACAGCTTTATTCCAACTCTATACAGTGTTAATTTATATTAGCAGAAAAAAGGTATGAGTTTTGTTAAATAAAAATTTGATTCTGTAAGCTTAGACCTTTTAGTCTGAAATTCATCTGCTCTTGAAAGAAGGATATGTTTCACTGATTTGCTTGTTTTATAGGAAAATGACATTATGCAACAGAATTAGCCCTGCAGGACAGGAAGAATTTTCAAGTGTCAAGGCTGTAACTTCCATATGGTAATTCCAGGGTGAAATTATGAGGAGCTTCTTTCAGCCATAACTTTGATATTGTTTTCTATTGATGAGAATATAAAATGAAAATAAATGATTGAGAAATTATTGAATTGACAACTCTTGTGCTGTTGATTCCAGACATAAGCAGATGATATAAAATGCAGTACTAATGAATCAATTTATTTATTAGTGCAGGATGAAGTGAAATTATTTGGAATTTACTAGTTGCCTCTTGAAAACGAAAAAGAGGTGAGGCATGACAGAATGTGACTTTAAATAGCTCAATCTCTATGTAGTTTTCATTATTTCCTCTATTCTTGCATCAGTGGTGGCCTCCTACTACCAGGTGTCTTTTTTGGTGTATTGTGAGATGCAGGTTTGTCAGGCTGCTGGAAAGAAGTTACATTCATTTCCAACATACTTAATGTCTACTGACAGACAGGGATATTACATCTCTACTTCCCTCTTCTTCTGCCAATGTGATGGTCCACTTCCATTTGGTTCTTGCCCAGAGAATAACTGAAAACTTGCTTGTTCCTGTTGAAGGAATTAGAGGGTGGTTTGATTATCCAGGGTAGAAACAGGAGTTCACCCTTCAGTTCACTGGCACAAAGTTGTGTCATGTAGGGTCATGTGTTGTTTTCTTCCAGAGGAGTGTGCTGGTGAATTCCTAAGGCTTCTGCTGTTCCTCATCAAGTGTTTTCCAACCTGCCAGCACTGATATCAGCGAAAATGTCTCAGTGACCTCCTTGACCCCATAATCACAGCTGAATCATCTTGGTTATGGTTAGATTAGGTTCAAGTATTTTTGACACACAGCATTGCTCAGTGGGCATGCAAGTTTCCTCTTGAATTCTGTTGGTCCTTAATTTTTATAGCAATCATATATATAGAAATGACACCTGGTTCAGTGTTAGGCTTCTTTCAATAAAATAATCCACAGTTTTTTACTTCTTGTGCAATATAATGTCCCAATTAATATTTTACCACTTCTTCTCTGCCTTGCTGCCTAGCCTTCATTTCTTATTCTCTCTGCATCTCATTTTACTGTAAACAGGACAAAATGCCTTGCCATTTAATGAAAATGTGAACAATTTTGACTGGAGGGAATTTTGGAGAAGTTTGAAGTTAGATAGTTATGTTCATTTTATAGAGCATCACTGTGCTCTCTTCTTTCAGAAAACCAAAGCAACTGGTGTGCTGGGGTGAACACAACCCTCTGTGCTGATAAACCCATTATCTGGAAAAAAATCAGTACCCACATGGCTCTTAAGCCAGTACTGTAGACATAACTTAGACGCATGCTGGATGTCAAGCAAGAAGGAATGTTGTTATGTTGACGTGAGTGCTTACTATGTCCACTTCAGTTTTTATCTGGTCTGCAGAAGTAATCTATGTCAATGGCTTGGCTAAATATTAGCACACTTCTGCAAGAAATGTACGAAACATGTTCTTAGCTTGAACAGCTGAATTGGGTTGGTTTTGCTATTATGGAGGTAAAGAGCTAGAGCAAGCTAGGTCATGAAAACATTTGGGTTGCTCTGTGAGATAGCAGTGGAGGTAGAAGTGCTAAGCTGCTTTACAGACAAAATAATTTAAAAGTTAGTCAAGCTACTGACATGTCTAACCCCAGTGTAACAAGCCCCAGTGTAAAAACACATTCCCAAAGAACACTCCTGTATGTGCTAAACACAGAAACTATTCCTACATAGATATGCCAAACAGCTTTTCAAGTTTCAAGCAGCGTTTATTTGCACCCATTTAGTGATATTTTGCAACTTCAGGCCACCCACGTCAGTTTATTTTCCAGTGTCTATTAGTATTTTTGTGTGCCCTGGCAGTGTTTTTCTCAGCCAGCTTTTCTAACTTTTTTGAGCAATTAGTTCTGAAGACTTTTTATATTGTGCTGATGCCTCCAGGCCTTTCTTATTTATTTATTTTTTAAAAAAATGTTATGCCCCGTTGTCTTTCTGTTTGTTAGTTTAAGTTGGTTTTGGCTAGGTTGAGTTTCTTTGCATTCTTGGAGATCATAATACATGTAATATAGCTTGCAAAAGGTGGTTTGCTTCCAGAAGGCACAGCGAGAAATTTTGAACAATATTTTTCCTTTTTTGGTTAGGTTTACATGGCATACAATAGGAATGAATGATGAACTGCTGCTCAAAGTGAGAGACTGATGTAGGTAAGCAACTGTCTTAGCTTTCTCATGACATATGATTTCAGGATTTCCCCAACATTTTTACTAAATCCAGTCAGTCTGGAGAAATAATACTCATCAGCTGGAAGGAGTGGGAGTCTTCTCATAAGACCACAAAGAGCTTTTTCCAGGCAAGTGCAGCAAACAGGGAATTTTTCATACTGAAAAAAAAAAAAAAAAGTCCACCCATTTCAATGCAAGATTGTGCATTTAAATGATCAGAGGACTTTCATCTTTCATCCAATCTTTTTTTTTCATTTTTTGCCTTAACTGTTCTTGCAGACTCCTTTCTGGACATCTGTTGGGTAATTAACATGAAACTGCTAATATCGTCTTTGCTGTCAGTTCATTTTCTACATGTGCTGTGTACCTCTATTGTTTAATCACAAGGTCAGGTTTTGTTTCCGTAATTTCAGTGAACAACTAACCCTCCATAATCAGCTTCATCTGATTAATTAAGTAGCAGAAATCCATGCTGAGTATCTAAATGTTTTACATGAGAGATCAGGGTGGTTTCATTTTAAGAATTCTTGGGAAATTGTGCTTCTATTTATCTATCTGTCTGTCTGTCTATCTATCTATCTATCTATCTATCTATCTATCTATCTATCTATCTTTTTTATTCTTATTGTTTATTTATTTGAATTCAGGAGATTGTTTTTAAAATTAACGCTACAACAATACATTTGAAAATTGACTTCTCAAAGGGTGGAAATGATTATAAAATTTCTTGCTTCCAGAATAATTGTGTGGGTATATATTCAGATGCGGTTTCAATTACATTATCATATAACACCTTTCTCTGGAGCAATGGCTCAGAAGCTAAGGATCACCACAGCTCTCTGTGTAGTTGTTTTCTTTGAAACAAGGTAAACTGGGCTGACCTTACTTCTGATACTCTGTAAAAAAGCCACAACAGATAAGAAGATTTCACTAAATCGAAGACTCTGTTGTATATTTAATTCTATGTCTATGGAGATACTGAAAGAATAAATCATATATTATTCTTCTACTGGAAGATACTCAGGAACCATACTAACAAGGCTGATATATGAACTTCTAGAGGATGGATGTGGAAACTAGATAATTTTTTCAAATCACAAGACTTTTGCGTTGATCATGACCATGTGGAACGATAAATTTTCCCATTAAGGAGCCGATGTTTTCCGTTGGTTGTTATATTCAGTATATTCTACTGAAGTTGTAAAACCAAATGTTCGGACTGTGAGACGTGCCAAAGCCAAAGTTAGCCAAATTAATTTTTCCTCTCAGAGGAGACCTGACTTATTTATTAGTGCTTCTGAGCATAACCCAGGCTTTTGTATGACAGATGACTTCATCTGAACGATGAATGACACAGAGTTTTGAAAGAAAAGATAAGTCATTGCTAAGCCACTCTCCATCATCTTTGCGAAGTCGTGGGGAACAGAAGAAGTGCCCGAGGACTGGAGGAAAGTAAATGTCACTCCAGTCTTCAAAAAGGGCAAGAAAGAGGACCTGGGTAACTATAGGCCGGTCAGTCTCACCTTCATCCCTGGAAAGGTGACAGAACAACTAATCCTTGCACTGTCACAAGACATATCAAGGATAAGAGGGTCATTAGGGGCAGTCAACGTGGTTTAACCAAGGGGAAGTCATGCTTGACCAACTTCATAGCCTTTTATGAGACATAACCAGGTGGACAGATGATGATAAAGCAGTGGATGTGGTCTATTTTGATTTTAGTAAAGCATTTGACACCATCTCCCACAATATCCTCACAGCTAGACTGAGTAAATGTGGTCTAGACAATCGTGTAGTGAGGTGGACTGGGAACTGACTGAAGGGAAGAAGCCAGAGAGTCATGATCAACGGGTAGAGTCTAGTTGGAGGCCTGTATCTAGTGGAGTCCCTCAAGGGTCAGTACCGGGATCAGTATTATTCAATATATTCATCAATGGTTTGGATGAGGGAATAGAGTGCACTGTCAGCAAGTTTGCTAAGGACACCTAGCCGGGAGGAGTGGCTGAAACACCAGAAGAGACCTGGACAGGCTGGAGAGTTGGCTGGGGAAAAATTTAATGATATATAACAAGGGCAAGTGTAGAGTCTTGCATCTGCACAGGAACAACCCAGGTTCCAGTGTAAGTTGGGGAATGATCTATTAGAGAGCAGTGTAGGGGAAAGACACCTGGGGTTCCTGGTGGACAGCAGGATGACCATGAGCCAGCACTGTGCCCTTGTGGCCAGGAGGACCAATGGCATCCTGGGGTGTATTAGAAGGGGAGTGGTTAGTAGGTTGAGAGAGGTTCTCCTTCCTCTCTACTCTGCCCTGGTGAGACCACATCTGGAATATTGTGTCCAGTTCTGAGCCCCTCAGTTCAAGAAGGGCAGGGAACTGCTAGAGAGTGTCTAGCACAGGGCAACAAAGTTGATTAAGGGAGTGGAGCATCTCCCTTATGGGGAAAGGCTGAGGGAGCTGGGTCTCTTTAGCTTGGAGAAGAGGAGACTGAGGGCTCACCTCATCAGTGTTTCTAAATATGTAAAGGGTGAGTGTCACGAGGACGGAGCCAGGCTCTTCTTGGTGACAACCAATGATAAGACAAGGGGCAATGGATATAAACTGGAACACAGGAAATTCCACTTAAATTTGAGAAGAAACTTCTTCTCAGTGAGGATGACAGAACACTGGAACAGGCTGTCCGAGGGGGTTGTGGAGCCTCCCTCTCTGGAGACATTCAAAACCCACCTCGATGCCTTCCTGTGTAACCTCATCTAGGTGTTCCTGCTCCAGTGGGGGGACTGGACTAGATGATCTTTCGAGGTCCCTTCCAACCCCTAACATTCTGTGATAAGATGACCCTGTAGAGGGAGATGACTGTCCTTCAAGGAACACCAAATTTACCTTTATCCCACTAAGTTTGCGTGTGGTACTGGGCAAGACAGTTCCTCCAAGGGGTTAATTGAGTATGTTCATCGTTTTCTGGTACCAATTTTAGATTCCTAGATCCTGATTCACAGAAATGCTGAGCTCTCACATCTGCAACTGAAATCGATGGAAACTGCATTTTGAAAAAGCTGTGCACTGTGGAAAAACAAATCATTCTGTTTCAAGTTGGTTACACCATAGTGATGGACACTTTGATAATTTTGCCTTTACTCTCCATGTATCTTGATTTTTCATTTGTAAAATCCATATGGTAATAATAACAACAGATTTGGAACTCTTTTAATATAATGAACTAATTATGTCAGAGTTTCAACAAGTTAAGGACCTAAAAACATAGGTCAAAAAATCTTAAAAGGCTTCTTTAGATGTTTCAGCTAGATTCTGAAACTTTAAATATACTGTATAATATTGGAGGAAATATTGAAAAAAATAATTTAAATAAGAGCTTACAATTTTTTTTTCTTTTTAAATATTGAAAACATTTTGTATTGAAAATATTTCTCTTAGTAAGATCAAAATAAAAATGCTAGATTTTTAAGAACTAGTGGGCTTTATTTTTAGATGTCTATTAGTGGAATGTTTGTGTTTCGAAATTTGAACTTTTACCAAAACTGCCAAATTTTGCCTAGCATGTTGTATGCTGTTTCAGCAATACAATGCTTCACATGAGTCTTGTGAAGTTTATCAGTGCTTACAAATCAAGGGAACTAGGCCTGAAAAGGTGTTTAGGACTTAATTTTATCTTAATTGTTCCTACTTTTTTGACTTTTTAAACAGCTACAGATGTGATCTGCTGTGTATTTCCATCACATAAACAAGGATGAGAGTGGCATGTTTTAATGTTTGCCCGTTTCAGACAGCAATGTTATTTTTAGTGATAAGTTTCCTGAAAAATCCTGTCAGTGACAAGGATGACTTAGCCAGCCTCCCGGTCTCCTCGCTGCCTCACTTGTGCTGGTACATTTCCTACCAGAATGGTGTCTCTAGCGAGGGAAATGATCAGTCAAACACCAGGCACTTCTCAGGGTTGTTTGAAACTGTGTTTTTGTCCCTTACACCAGACTGTGCAAACATTGTGTTGGGGAAACTGAGGGGGCACTGGACAGAGAATGGTAGCTGGAAAAAACAGATTGGTGGTGGAGAACGAACATGGACTGGCAAATGTTACCTTAAACAAATGCCCGTGAAACCTAGGCCTGGCTTAAACCAGAGCAAGTGATGTGTAGAGATAGTGTCTTTCTAGGAGTGAAGTTTGCCAGTTCTTTTAAATAATGGATTGCTTTAATGTTACTCAGGCAAAAGAATAAAAATAAAATAAGATACTGTTAGAGAACAGAGCTGTAAATACCCTGAGGCAGTTTCATATCGAGAAGGGAAACAAGAACAAAATGAGAAGTCATTGGCAATATGAACCTCTACTGATTAAATTTGATCTGATTAGTTCTGCTGGGAAACATACAAACACTACAAAGTAAACTTGCTTGAGAATAAGTCACAATGTTGAAGTTTACAACACTATGAATGGTCTTATTAAGAGAATGTAAAACAGCACTTTCAAGGAATGAAAATAGCATGCTTACTGTCTTTATTCCCATTACTAAACCAGCAAAAACTTAGGGCCCAACCACCCTCCATTTCCTTCTGTCTCAGTAAATATTAATGCCTTGTGTCACCTTGTAGGATTAGAGTTTACAGGGATTTTTTTTTCTTAGACACTAGACAAAAGTAACAATTAATTTTAGGTCTGAGGTATTAAACATTCTTAAAATGAATTCCTATCAATACAGATGCACAGTCCTTTTCTTTATTTCACGGACTATGCCATATCTGGCAGCACACGGCCGGAAGTTACACTTACTTGTACCAGAAAAACTTCCTGAGCCTCAGCAAAGAAAAATCTGTACAGAAAACATTGAACACCATGCATGTCACTCTGTAGAGTTTCTTCTTCTTCCATACAATCTTTCTCTGATAGAAAATGCCAAAAAAAGTTGCTGGACCAGTCATCTCTCAGGACATTTTTCATAGTCCCACCCCTTTCTGATGTTCCATGATGACATTTCCTTTTGTGACCCTGGAGATCTGAAAACCTTTGTGCTGCCACTAGGCTGCAGGAACCTTGAAGGTGTTCTAGGTCGTAGCCCTGGGGGCTCCTTGGCTCACCATCCACAGATCAATTTAAATATATATGTGTATATATATATATTTATATAATATATATAAATATATATATATATATTAAAAAGTTATTATTTTTGGTTATATAGAGTGAAAATATTAGTGATGTGTTAAAGGACCTTAAAAGGTGAGAAAGCAGTTGAAAATACCTCTGCATTTGTGCATGACTGTTATACTGCAGCTCTCATGCTGCATTGGTGCCATATACCCTAAGTAAGACCTAAAGAGTGCTGCAAGACTTCTGTGCAACCCAACTTTTTGGGTTATGTAAAGATTTTCTAAAATTCTCCAGCATCCTATACCTGCACCTGAATGAGAATAATGAAGACATATATTCTGCAAGGGTAGTCCAAAGGAAACATTTTCCCTGCAACTTCAATAGTCTTGTGCTTAATTCAGTTCAACCTAATCAAGTATCCCACTGGCTGGGATTTTATATCACTAGTCTAAAGTATCTGCTGCATTCAGAGGAAAGAAAGAAGATGGCTTCTTAAAATTGGATACTGTTGATAAAGTATGGAAAAGTTCTCTTCCTGAAAACAATAACCTACATCTAATGGCAAGAAATCACCAGCAAATTCCATTATGTTTGTGGGCTTGACATGTGGTGCTTATTAAATGTAGGAACAAAGCCACTTTATACATCATAATGTTCACATTACAAATTCACTGCTCATAATGGTGCTGCAAGTGTGTATGCAATTTTTCTGAACTTATGAAATATATTTCTGACACCTCAGGTATTGATGTATGCATGCGTGATATTGTCCCAGTGCAGTAAGGGAGACTTAACTGATGTCTGCAAGATTTGATTTATTACAAGTAAATATGATTGCCTTCATAATCTGATTTTATTATGTTCGGGGCTCTCGCAGGTAAACTTTTAGTAGAAGGAAGAAGACCAGTTTTATTAAACCAGTCTATTTTTGCAAACCAAATTGTTTCTTGGAAAAAAAAAAAAAAAGACGAAAAAAAAGACAAAAAAAGAAAAAAAAAAAAAGGAAAAAAGGAATCGTCGTGAAGAAGAAGGATAAAGGATAAATTTTTTACACCAAACCTCATTCCCTCACATGAACCTTCTGAAACAGTGGAAGTTGCTTTCTGTGTCTGCTAGACAGGAAGGCAGAGAACCAACCTGTCCACATCATTGAACCTCTGCAGGACTGAGGCAAATGCTGCTACTAGAACTTCTGTAGTTGCACCATTTCTTTGATATTGCCTCAGAAATCCTTGCTATAAAGTGTGACATCAGCTTCTAGAGTATTTGTCTTGCACTTTATGATACTAGAATGGTGCAAAAGATAATATTATATACATCTGTGTAGCATGTTGCTTTTTTTAATATATAAGAGGTGGCAAAATTGCAAAGCATGCTTCCTACTGCAGTGAGATATGGGATTACATTTATTGACCCTTCCATGACAAAAAAAAAAAAAAAAAAAAAAAGAAAGATTCACAGTAGTATTGGATGTCTTTCCATGCTGGTGAGCCAATTAGTACTTGGGTTATATGCAGTCTTATTCCCCTGTGCAATCTAAAAAGGTTTTCTTCATATTGCCCACAAATTTTCTGTTGAGCTAAACATGTTTTGTTCTCTTTTATGTTGTTGTAGATACTGAGCAATCCACTAAAGTCAGTATAGCTGTGGGCAACATATCATACGAGCAAAAGAGAAATCAGGCGACTAACTGAATGGGTTGTCTAGCCAGTGTTTCAGCAAGCTGGAAAACATTAATCCAGTACAAGCAGACAGCAATTTAAAAGTTGTTTCATCAAAGTAATTGTTTGATTTGAGAGGATCAGTGATGACATGTTAGTTACAGTGAGATACCCTTCCCTGGAAAGATTTTGAAATCTTGGATGTGTATCCTCCTATACAATGCTGTCCGGTTGCATGGTTTTTAAGGCTGCATATGCACTTTTTGGCTACAAGTGTTTAGATCTCAAAATTTAACATGCTCCTTCAACTTGAAAAACATTTTTTTGAAGACAACATGGAAAGGGATGTTTCAGAGAGCTTGCTTCCCTGTTGCTCTGCTTGTGTTTCAAGAGAAAAAAATAATATGGTAAAAACTGCAGTTTGGCTTCTTTGAACTGAACTGGACCTCCTATTCAACCTGATTATTTATCATTGGGCTGCTTTTCAACTGTAAAAATTGGCAAAAAAGCTTAGTTGAGATACTACCCGTATCCTCTAAAATCTACTTAGCCAAGCTAATGACACTTTGTAGCACTTCTTGGAATGGTTACTACCTTCTAAATGAAGTTAAGCACTCTATTTAAACGAAGAAAATCTGGGTTGTCACAGTAAACTCAGATAGGTATGTAGGCTTTAGAAATGGAAAAGGAGCTTCTGTTTTGCATTGTTGCTGATGTGGGTAGTAAGATGATTAATTTGAAAGGACAACAGCAAAAGATCAGACACTAGAGCTTTATGGTGATGCAGCCTGTTTTTTTTTTTCCCGTATCTCTATAAGCAACTTATTACATACTGCTATTCAACAACGTTATTTATAAGTGATTTTTTCTCAACTGTTCTGATTGCTAGTGTATTCATGACCATTGCTTGCCAGCCATAACATGTAAATCTGTTTCCAGCTGATGTGTCTGTCTCAGACTTGGCTTAATTAGCACTGTTACCTTTTCTGCCCTTTAAGTGTGAAAGAGGGTAACCAATGGCTCTACAGCTAAATCAGGGAGAAAGGCCTAAGCCTCTTTCATTGTAAGCTGATTGCATGAGTTGTTTTTCTGAGAGTTATTCTTACACAACAGCAAGTCCAGAATCACATTCAGAAAATGAAAGGATGTAAAATCCCAGATGTATAAATCTAAGGAGCAAAAATTCCATCATATCCAGGGGACAGATGAACTCATTCCAGTAGCTCTCAGAAATGGACTAAGAAAAACACCACATTATTAATGTGTGTGTATGTGTGTGTTTACTTGTATGAAATACATATTTAGACCCTGCCAGTGGGAAATAAAATCCAGCAATATATCTTTTTATTTCTTCAATGGTATTAATTTCTTCAGCAAAGGGTAACAAAAAGTTTAGTTACTCTGTAGACATAAGTCTCTGATATGGTATAAATATAATATGTGATGGTGGACAGTGTAATGGAATTTTATTTTCATCCAGTAGGGATGACTGTACAGAATCCATTAGTGGCTTTGCATTGCTCTGCCACCTGTGAGTTATGCAGTCATTCCTAACTCATGAAAATGAAGTATTCTGTCCTTCCTGC
Source organism: Patagioenas fasciata (assembly GCF_037038585.1). NCBI lineage: Eukaryota > Metazoa > Chordata > Aves > Columbiformes > Columbidae > Patagioenas > Patagioenas fasciata. The sequence continues at coordinate 28,631,294 of NC_092560.1, forward strand.
CATCAGAAACCCTATATTTATGAACACACACAATGCAGAATATATTAATGTGTATAGTACTGGCTTGTCTGTGGGCCTTCAGGTACGCATGAACCTATACAGTATGATCATGAATAGGTCTTAATGTGTGGCTCTATACCCAAAACTATACAGGTTTGAGGGCAGCAATTCTAGTAAATGAATGAATAATTTTAACTGAAGATATGCCAAAAGATGTGTTTTCACAGGGAACTCAGCCAGCAGGTACTTGCCAATACATGAACAAAGACAACACTTTCTGTTCTAAACACTCGAATTGAAAAATTCGGAATGTCACATAATGCAAATGACACACAGAGTCACAACACCACATTATTATCATTTATATTACTTCATTTCATGACACAATCACTGATAAATGGAAAGTAGAATGACAATAGCATCATGAAGCTTTCTTTTTTTCTTCTCTTTCTAATAGTTTTTGGTAAGTAGAAACCTGGCTAACATTTGAAAGAATTCATCATTTCCTCATTTGGTAATTTCTTGTGAATTAAAACACTGTGTGACAGGAGGTTTTCTAATACCCAAACCAAACTGAATAGAAATAAAACTGTTCTCTGTAAGATGCTTGTTTCCTGTCAATCCAGTACTTTTAATGTGCGTTAAATTCACTTTAAAGAGAAGAGTCCATGGGAATTACAACCGAGTTCTTGAGATGAATTGCTGTGCTTGTTTTTAAATTTTTCTGCAAAATATTAAGCCCTTTCAGGACAGCTGAACACAGCAGATATTTAATGGGATAGTCTTTAGGATTCTGTTACATGATCCAAATGCCATGTAGTATGTAGTACAGTATTCTGTAAATGTGTCAGTGTCCTGCATGTACTACAGAAAGCCCTGGTTTTTGTCAAAGATTTTAGTCTCAGGCCTTCACAGGTTACCATAAACTACATAAACATCTATCAGCTAAGGAAGAGTGCAGTACCAATAACTAAGGGAATGAATATTCTTAGCAAATTCTCACCACTTGCACATAAAAGCAAGAGAGGTATCCTAGCTTTCAATGGCAATTTAGTTCAGTCGTATAAATCTCGGCACCTTGTGATGTCTTGTGTTTGAGAAGCTTGTGGTAGGCTATGTGACAGAGGAGGTGGTAAGTGTACCCAACGATACTGCAATGGGCTCACTGCAGCATTTTGCTTATCATTCATTGATATTTTGTAGAATTTGACAGAAAGGGGGGATTTTGTGTTGACTGCTCTGTTTACAACAGCAACATTAGTGCAGAGATTGGGACTTAAGAATTCAGAAAAATGGGAAACAAAGGATGACTTTTTCAATCAAGGGGAATTTACTCTCCCTTTGCTTACATAAGATTCCCCTAAGCAATGTAAGACTCTCTTGTCTCAGCTTTAGGAAAGTCAAGAAGAGAAATGGGATCAAACAAAATAATTTGCTTTCTATCTTCTTGCCCTGGCTGTTCCTCCATCCTGCCTAATAATTTCCCTCTCTTCATTGGTTTGCTTGAATGCTTTTTGGATTACATGTTTTAGTGTTCTTATAACAGGTCTCTCAAACCACCATGGTCTCTGTCTATAACTAGGCTTGAAAATAAAAATTGAGTAATGTTGAGAAAACAACAGTAAAATTTTCAAAATGTCTGTAAGAATATAATGCTTTGAATATCATATGACTGTAAGTATGGTAAAGATCTTTAATATAAAGGGCTGACAACACTGTAGGCTTTTGTTCATCCCACACCCTCAACACAGACTCCAAAACTAAAAGGGAAATTTTAAAAACTTGCATTACTTTGCTGTAAGATAATTTATGTCTCCTTCAGACAACTTTATTCATTCTCTGTAAGTGTAATATACAGAAAACCTTAAAAACAGACAGGAGTGGTATCTCTGTAAGCAGTAAAATCACCCATTTTCCTTTGTATTTGAAGACTTGCAAGATCATGTATCTTAAATAGAAACAAGGTACAAATTCCACAGTTCTGCATGTTCTGATATATTGCCTTTGGAAATGATTGATCAGAAAATGATCATCAATTGCTATAAAATGCCATTATTTGATAACTTTTACCATTTCTACAATAACTTAAATGAAATTGGAGAGCACAGCAAGAACATATGATCATGGACCCAGTGAATTTCCTGGCTTAATCGAAGAGACATCTATCTTTTATGCCCTAAATTGTTACTGGGCAGCTATGTGTGGTATGTATATGCATGTGAATTGCTGACACTGGTCAAGTGGGCTATTAAATGCTCAGTTTCTTAGTCTTTATCTACTGAAGTTTGTGAGCAGATGACATAGAAGATATCACCCAAAGAATATGAGCTAAAGCCAGTGGTGGTCACCCTTGTTTCCAAACTCATATCCAGATACAATAATCTTTTCATAGAATCATAGAATGTCCTGAGCTGGAAGGGACCCACAACAATCATCAAGTCCAACTCCTGCCCCTACATAGGGCAACCCCACAGTTCACACCATGTGTCTGAGGGTGTTGTCCAGTCTCTTCTTGAACATTGTCAGGCTTGGGGCTATGACACCTCCCTGGGGACCCTATTCCAGTGCTCCACCACCCTCTGGGGGAAGAACCATTTCCTAATGTCCAACCTAAACCTCCTCTGGCACATCTTCCTGCCATTCCCTCAGGTTCTGTCACTGGTTTCTAGATAGAAGAGTTTGGCACCTGCCCCTCCTCCTCCCCTTGCGAGGAAGCTGTAGCCACCATGAGGTCTCCTCTCAGGCTCCTCTTCTTCAGGCTGAACAAACCAGGTGACTTTAGCCATTCTTCATACGGCTTCCTCTCCAAACCCTTCACCAACTTCATACCCCTCTTCTGGACACTCTCCAGTAGCTTTATATCTTTGTTATACTGTGTTGCCCAGAACTGCACACAGTGCTCCAGGTGAGGCTGCAGCAGTAAGTGGGACAATCACCTTCGCCTCAAAGATCTGGAAAGGAATCTGCTTTTCCACACTGATGTTTCAACTGAAATGTGACTGGAAATATCTGCCTTGCTGTCAATTGAGGTAATTTCTGTAAGAATTGCCTTGCTTTGGAATGGAAGAACTTCTGAGCTGACTGGGGAGTCATGCATTGTGAAACTGGTGAATAGCTCATAAAGTACCGTGAAAACGTTTATTTGTGTGACCATTCTGGGATGAGACTATATGTTAAATACAATTTTATTTTGGCTTAATTTACTTTGTATTTTTCCCTCCTTTAAGGTAACAGTATAAGGCTAAGTCTACATGGTCTGTTTCTGGAAGATACGGGCTTGTCCTGCACAATCTCTGAATTAACTGGAAATTTTGTGCATGGGTTAGCTCAGGATTGAACCCAAGCTAATGAAAGGTGCCTCTGATTCCTGCATATTAGACTGGGCTTTTGGCAATGCTGAGGTATTATCAGGGGTTTCCATTCATACTGGTTTATGTCTGGTCAAGGAGAGCATGGGCAGACCAAGCCTGCTAAATACTTCAAACTCTGGCTTTCTTGGTCACAGTGTTTCTTATGTGCTGTATCTATGAATGATTTAAATATACAAAACTTAAGTCTGTCCTAACTAATGCTGTTCCCATTGCTTTTTGTAAGATTGGACAAAGTAAGAAGGCACAGCTCTATGTTCCCAAAAAATGTACTGAAGTTTGTATAGCAAACCCTCTAGACCTCACCATCTCTTACTGTATTTTCCATAGACACTTCTGTTCAGTTAAATAAACTTCTGTTCAGTTAAAAAAAGAAAAGTGGTAAGCGACTGAAAGCAGGGACTCATAATGGAAAATGTCAGACAACTTTAACTGGGGGCAGCTTTATGAGTACTGTCTTGGAAAAAAGCTGAGGATGTGCTGTTCATTCTTTTTAGTTCAGAGGAGCATGTGGTCATGGGGTAGAATTACTGCAGGATTGTTTGACATAGACAGTAGTGAAACAGTATTTTCTTTTTTGCTGTCTGTACACAGGTGCTGAGGCAAGGGACTGTGGCAAATTATTAAAACCTCAAAGCACATTCTAAGATCTGGATGCTTTGGCTCTGTACACAGAGGGATGCAGAATATATTTGATACAATTTAATCCAAAATAGTATTCATTTTCTCTACTGCAAAGTGCAAAACTAAATTCAAACAAAAATATAGTATTTACTACATGCAACAGTAATCTTCTTTCCAGTGGAGCAAACAGCATTTCCTGAAGCTGACTGATGTCCAACACAATGAATCATAACTTGAAGCAGCTATATGTAAGTTAGTGGGACATAACCAAGCAAAACAGAAAATTATCTCAGCCTTTTTAATACAGTACCTTTGCCAGCTAAAGAGAGAAACTGTAGGGTGGTTTTCAAAAGACGAATGACTTTGAAGGTGCTATTGATCTCACAAAGGTGAGACTGAAGTACAAAGATGCTTTCTTCAAAATGGAAGACGTGCATCCTCAGGTTCCCATAGGCAAGGCTTGACATTAAATAGGTCTGAGGAAAATCCTGCATAGTCCTTCAGGGAGGGAAAGAAATTACCTCACAATATGTAGCATCCTGCCACAATGGGAATCAAGAACAGTGGGGGAGGAAGTTGAAAGATCAATCCTAACCACATTGTGAAGACCTCTTTCAAGAGTAAGCTGTATTTCTATATTGGATGCTAATCCTCAGGTACATTTCAATGTCTGTTTTGGGCCTGATGCTCCATATAATGTCTTTTGAAACAGACTTTTAGCATCAGTCAACGCGTGGATAGATCATCTGGCCAACAAATTTAAGTGTAATTACTGAGATGAGGAAAGGCAGTGGAAGGGGCAGGAGTATGCAAAAACATATACATGAAGACAACAAAAAGAAATTACATATTGTGCTTCTAGGGGAAGAATAAAGCTTGTTGATTTTTCTATCCCTGATTATAACAGACTTTTGCTTCTTACAAACCTATCCTGCTGAAATAAACGGAACAAAAACAAAAACAAACAAAAAAAAAACCCTAACAAACAGAAAAACCACAAAAATTATTTTCCATCTTTCTTTGACAGTATTTTTCCTTCTTCCTTTTCTCTTGTGAAAAGGAGGTTTTCTGGATCCTGGTTTTAATCTGTTATTCCTGTTTGTACGGATGTGGGTGTTTTCAGGACATCCCTGGACAGTTATTAAACCGCTGACCGGTGGAGGCTTTGCTACAGACAGATTTCATTCAAGACTGGTGCTATTATATTAATGGCTTTAATTTAAACAGGACTAGCCTTGCTAGCCAAATTACTGCCATTTAAATCAATTGGCTTAGGGGAAAAAACAGCCTGACCATAGCCATTAGAGTTCAATTTATTACTGTAGCAGTTTTTAAACTGGATAAGGCATATTGCTTGGTGTCTGTCCTCCTGTCCTTTGGTACTGCTTCCCCTCCCCGCTGTTTCCCCCAGTAATAAAAGACCCACAGGAAAGAAAAAAAAACCAAAAAAACAAAAAAAAAAGAAACAAAAAAACCCTGAAACATCACATTCATTTAAAGTCTATGTTTTGTGAGCAAAGACCAGGTATCTTGTGAAAGAGACTCTCCATAGGATCCAATACTTGCCTTTGATGTCACCTCATTAAATTGAGATTCAAATGATCTAAAAGATGTATTAGTTTAAAAAGACATTTTACTACATTTTTTTTAAGAAATAAAGAAGTTGCAGTACCTTTTTTTTTTTTTTTTAACATATTTCAACCTGATTCAAATAGAAAAGCAAAAGGGAAGAAAATGCTTTAGATGTGCTCTTTTGATTTTTTCCAATCTTGCCTGAATAAAATGGAATGGGAGATCAAGAACACTCAATTAATTTCAACACTGGATGTCAGATGGAAAAGAAGAGGGAGGAGGGGGGAGATATTATAGATGCACAACACTTAACAAATGCATAGATTGAAAGAAGGAAATATGGGGGGGGGGGAGATAAAAAACCATGTCTGTATTTTATTGCACTCAGTAAGCTTTTCGCTTGTATTTATAGCTGCAATTATATCTCAATGAGGTTTGTCTACAGTGTTGGCTTCACGCTAATTTTCCCCCTCACTGCATTCTTGGAATAGGCTTGGACTGTTTATGAACCAGACATATTGACCTCATTTACAGCTAGCAGTTTAAATCCATAATTTTTCCACCCACAATCCCTCTTTGACATTCCGGTGATGCGGCCGGCTCACTGAGACTGAACTAAAAGTCTCACACTTCATTGAACACCATTATGCGGCTTTATGCTTATAAGCCTGTTTCCCTCGGCTGCCTTTCAGCTTTGCTGGAGATCCGTTTGGCCACAGGCCGGCAGTGATTAACTGGAAGAATCCAATAAATCAGCCTGTCAGGCAGCAGGCTCTCCTCACTGTGTCTACAAATCGACATTTGGATTTGCACTCTCCTTTTTTCCACCCCCTCCGCTCTCCCTCCCTCCTTCTGCCTGCCTCTCTGCTTCTTTCCCTTCTGCCCCCACCCTCATTCTCCACCCCTCCATCACCTGCTCTCCCCGGGGGGCTGCAGGGCCCCTCTTTTCTTGGTAAACTTGAAGGAAGGCTATTGTTGGCACGGCTGGACCTTGATAACAGTCCTTTGGTGATACAAGGTGCTTTTGATTTGTGTGCTGTGCCAGTCTCCCTCTCTTTTTGCTTTTCATTTTAATTCCCCTCCATTAACTCTTGCAGTTCCTCCCTCATCAGCAGCCAAAGACAGACTAACGTGACTGAGAGGGAGGGAAGATGGATTCTCTTAGGCTGCCCTTCCCCTCTGCCATTAAAACAAAGGGAATATAGGGAGCACAATCCCAGGAAAACTATGATGCCAGTCACTGAATGTGAGTAGTGGCTCTGCAGGCTTCTCATGACCTGACCCTTACTGCCACTTTTATATTAGAGAACTGTAATTATGTCCTTTGCTTGTTGGTTTCTGCCCTTTCTTTTTCCTTTTATTTCAGGGTTTTGCTAAGCAGTATGCCCACAGCAAGTGTGCTCCCGCATGGGCATGCTTGCAGACATGGTGCTGGTAGCTCTGCCTGACTGCTGCTGTTTTGCAGGGACCTTTGATTGCCCCTCCTTACTTCCTCCTCCTTTGGTTGCCGCTCCAAGAGAAGGAAATCCCTAGCACAAGTGCCTGCTGCCTCCTAGCTCTGGATGTCCAGATGGGGTCCTTCCCTCCTCTAGCATGCTCCTGAGCTTCATTTCAGGGCAGTGCCAGAGTCTCTCCCACATTGGCATTCCTACTGTGGCCATCTTCTTTGCAGGATTACTTCTGCTCTGTGAGCACAAGCATTTGCTTGACATCCAGAGGTCAAACAAAACATTCAGGCCTGGTGAGCGCCTGGTGGGAAGAAGACCATGGCCTTTAAAACCTCCTTGGCAGCACTGCTGGGGACAGCAAAGGCAAACTCACCACCACATTTGTCTGGAATATGTGTGGTGCAGAGGAAACAGACTTGGGCTGAAGATGAGCAGTTGCCTTCTGTCAGCCAAGTAGTCATTGGGTGTGGCTGGTGGTGACACTCTAGGTATGTCCACCACCCCTCCAAATGCACCCAGAAAACAGAGACAAAGCTGGACAGGCATGGCAGTCTCAACTTTTGATGAAATTGAAAAATTACACTCCAAATGTTTTAGTTTCGTAGCTTGAATTCACACTAATAGATCTGGAAACCTCACCGGTTTATTTCTTCCCTCCGCTTGGTTGGGCACATTTGCCCTCTCCTGCCCTATGTTGGGGTCCAAGGGTATGCCATTGGCCCTATGCCCAAAGACAGGGAGGGAGGGGGAGGCAGTAGCTCTGCCTGTCCGCGTGGTGCACAGGCTAGTGTTTGCTGGCCATCAACTCCATTTCCCTGGTCCTTTTACTCCCAGCATGACTTTTGATTAAATCTGTTGTTTATGAGAATGGATTATGCTGTGACAGTAAAATTAACTGGGACATGGACATAGGAATTGTGTGCAGGTCCAGCAGTAACAGATTTAAGGGAAGTGGGAGGGACTGGTAGCTCCTAATTAGGCACCGCATACAAAGAGAGTACGGCTCCTTGTTGTGGCAGATGAGAGCTGCACTATCTCCCACAGGCACATGGGTAGAACTACCATACGGGTTTTAACTGTTGGATCCTTCTCATCTCTTATGTCCTCAGATGGTAACTAGAAAAACTTATTCAGCAAGAACCACTACTGTCATAATTTTCTCCTCCTCTCCAGAATTTCACAGGAACAGTGACTGACTCCGTCCTTCATTTACGTTGCATTGCTTCATTTAAAATGGCTGAAAAGACATGTGAAATGTCTTGCTTTGGGTCAGAAGATGAATTTATTTTGATCTCAAGAAAACAAAATATATAAAAGGAAAAAAATGGCATTTTTATTGAACTTTGGTGCATCGATGTTTCCCTCTTTGCACGAAAATCTGTACACTCTTTGGCAATAATCCATGTAAAGTGAAAAAAATGTAATCCTGAAATTTACATGTACCTTAATAAAAATACATTTATACTCCATACAACTTCTGGCTATTCTTATTAAACATGTGAGTAACCAAGCTCAAGACCTTGATGAGCTACTGTGGTGATATATTCAACAATTTAATTACAGACTGAAGTTCTAAAATTTGGTTGCTTTCAGTTTCCACCTGCTCTCATGCTATTTGGAAGAACAAAATCAGTGCTGATGATTTACTTTCCCTAAATTGTTCTATGTGCCTCTGACTTCATCTTCAATGAACTAACTAATCTCGTTCTGCTTTGATGTAGAGGCTTCTCCCTGATTCTATTTTTATTCTTCAGTGTCTTCTACTTTAAGCTTGTTTCTCTCACAAGAAAATACGGTTGGCCCAATTTGTAGGCTCTGAAAATGGTTTTCAATAAGTTTCTGCTATGGTGTGAACTTTTTGAAATGGTTGTCGTATATGAGCTTTCCTACTTCATAAAAGTTGCACCAATAAATTACATATAAAAATTATTTGCTAGCAAAACTTCTATAAATGTAAACTTTCGTACAATTCTTAACGTAGAACGCAGTAATAAGTGTCAGGTTTTGAGCACTGAAAATTGAAAACATCTAAAATCTACATTTTGTTTTCTCTGATATATCTCAAATAAGTTTTCACTTTTCAACAAGTCTTAATTTTAAAACATTTCTGGATTTGTGTGCAAAGATATGGAATTTCTGATTGGCTCTACATTCTAACTGACTTCTTTTGGTTTGCATGCTAATGTGTTTAATTCCTGTTCTCTTATTTTTAGTATTTCTCACTCTTTACTCTTAACTCCAGTTTATATTCAGTTCGATATGAAGATGAAATTTCCAGCTGGATGCTCTGAGTTAGAAATAAAATTAATTATTTTCTATTTAATCGAAACATTCAGACACTTCTTAGAGAGTGAGGAATTGCAGTTATGATAACAAATTGTGTGTGAGCAGGACAGCTCTCTTTGAACAGCCACAGTAGGGCACTGGTAACTTCAGTGTCTTGCTACCTGTATTTCACCTCCCAGTGCAGGAGATATGTGTAATACCTATAGAGAATATATGAGTTTTTTTCTCTGTGTAAGTATATATTTTCACCTTGTTAGTTGGAGACTTGAGAAAAGCAATTCCAAGAGATTTCTTGGCTAGGCTGGAGGAAATGAAACAGAAGATTGATTGTTTAGATTGTAGTTGAGAAATGCAAGCTGCCCTCCCAGAGCAAGAGCACAGCAGAAAAACCAAACGTATGGAAATCCTGAATAGTCGGGGCCTGGGATTCCTCCCCTGTCATTCTGTTGATGTATGAGTTGATCCTTAGCGGGGATCAGATCTGGTCAAAGTCCACTTGCTTTGGCTGGGCAGCCCCAAGGGCTGCACATAGCTGGGGCCAGCCAGGTGTGTGTTGGAGGAAATTAAGCAGCTGCATCAGTGGCAGAGGTGAGCAGAAGAAGCTGTGGGTTATATATTCCCTGCAACAGATGGGAAAATGCTGTTTTGCCTCTTCTGGCAGGGAAGTTAGGGTTGCTCAGGAATAACCATGCCTCCAACACTTCTGCTGTTTGCAGTGTTATTTAGTGCTGCTTGCCCTGGGACCAGGCAGCAGGCAGGAAGAGGTCAAGCTACCAGAAACCTGTCCCTGCCAAAAATGAAGACTTGTCTCCGTATCCCCATACTGTGCTCCCAATCTGGCTGCTGCTTAAATAGGATATAAGAAGATATTTCTGAATATTGGGAAATAAGTATCTGTGCAGTTTTAAACAGATCAAAACCTGATAACATTGATTAACTAGTAGCAGTCAGTTTGCATTACTGAGCCTGAAAACATCTGCCTTCTAGTGTCCACTACTTTGCTGTCTAGGAAGAGGAGTCCCCTAGTCGAAAGGACATTTATACAATTAAAATAATGAAATTCAGTCTGATTCATGACCACCTTCTTGTTTTTAAAGCTAGATGTCATTATCCCAAATAGTGATATGCTATTTCTTTTCTTCTAGTGACTTTTATTATTGATTGCCTTTGTTGACTCAGTCAACAAATGTGTTTTCATCCTGGGTGGCCTTTCAAGCCAGATCTGGTGGACCTAGCTTGCATCTGAAAACATGCTTAAGGAAGGAACTGACTGCCTTTTAACTATGCAACTGGCAAACCTTATTATTTCTGTTTAGCATCAAATTAAACTGTTTCCAGCAGCTGCTACTAAATTTGCAAGGCCTTAGAAGCAGCTACACAGCCTACTCTAGTTTGAATAGAAAGTTAAACCATCGTGTTTGTTGTTGTTGTTGCCTTCAAGTTATCTCATTAAGTCTGTATTTCCCAGCTATGTTGTTGCCACTTCCCTCCAGGCCCCAATATCTTTGATCAGAGATCCATGCTGAGAAATGGAGGTTGGAGGCTGAGTCTCAGGGATGCTCAATAACCTGTGTTCTTGGTCCCTTTTCCTGAGGCAGTGTTATGTAGCTAACTAGGCTTTTCTCTGATGCAGGAGGAAATGTCCTTTTTTTCTGCCTCCCCACTACCACTTCAATTCAGACTTGCTGCTCTGCCTCCTCCACTTGCGCCTGGCCACATAGTGGCTGTCTCAGCAAGAACCGTGGTGCAAGAGAGAGGCAGCATCTCAGACGTTCCTCTGGCAGCTGTGCCAACAAGGGAGGAGCTGCAGGTTCACAGCAGTGGGAGCAATAGCTGGAAACACACAGCACAGCCTGTAAACAGGGGAGGGCACACCCCACGCGCCCTCATGTCTCATTAGATGGTTGGTGACTGCTTGGAAAACAAGAAGCCTCCTGCTTTCCCTCTGCTTGTGCCTCCTAAGTGATGTGTATTCAAGCCTGTATCTATCTGACAAAATGAGTACAAACTTTCACGTCCTGATTTTCTAAGCATGTAATTTTGGATATCAGACAGGCTGCTGGGAAACCCCTGGTTGTCTTGTAACTTTGATACCTCTCAAGTAACCTGATTGGAGCACACGTGAAGTCTGAATACAGAGGCACGTATGGCACTTTTTCTAATTGCTAGAGTGAAGCACTTTCAATTCCTGGTGAAGAGGCTTTGGCTGCTGACATTAAAAGCAGTGATATGCCTATATTGCAACCGCTTAATTATATATATATATAGGTGTAATCACATAATGTGTCACTTTTCTGTAATAAAATTTCTGCCTGTTAAACTTGTACAGAGATACCCACAGAGATATCAACAGTGCTGCATTCTCCCAAATGTAATTTTCGGAAGTGGCTGGTAAATCATAGCTTCCTTCCCGTGGGAACTACCTCGTATCTCAAAACTAGTTTTGTTTTGAGCTGAGTTAGTGGCAGCAGAACATCAAGGAACTTCCTAGCACAGAATATTATCTAGGAAATATCAGCAATTAATGTAATAAGATGTTTTAATTTTGATTGATGTGAAATGTTGTCTCCTCCCACACTGTTCAACAGAATAGCCAAAACCCTCAGGAAATAATTGTATGTTTTCTAATGAAAAAAGACTGATTTGGCACAATATTGCTTTGTCATTTGAAAATTAACTTGAATTTAAAAAGAAGTGAGATGCTTACAGTTTGCTTTTCTATTTCCATTTGTACTCAGACGTTCCATAAATAAATAGAACGATGTTCTTATTTTTGTAGTATAAAAATCAATCCAATAGATCAGATGGTAAGCTGTTTGAAAACCATTAAGTTATTATTTTTTAAGGCACCTATGCCTCTTTTAGTGTCACCTAACGGGAAAGTAGGTTGTTTTGGTAAGTGTTATGAGGAAAAGTATTTTCATTTTGTGTACAAAAAATTGCATCCTCTTTGACCTTTATGAAGGGGCAGGCTAGGATTTGAGTGATACAATCTAGTCCAGACAAGGAATGCAGACAATTAAACAATACTTCATGCTTAGGAGGTCACATCAAATACTATTATCAGCTTCAAAAATAATATTACCTGTGCTGGCACCTGATTTATTTATCTATTTCTGTTTGTGCACAATTTCAGGAGGCAAGAAGGCTAGCCACATGTGGGTGTAAGCCCCACTGAAATGGACTGAGGAAATCTGATAGATGTCTTATCATCATTGTATATGTAGTATTCCTTCAGAGGGAAAGAAGAAATGGGAAAGAAGATGAAGAAAGCTTTCTGTTGGGATCACCTCTGGTGTTTCTTCTGTCATTCAACAACCCCATTAGTAAGATCTCCTTGAAAGAATGGTCAAGGGTCATGTTGGTCAGAATTTTAGTTGCCCATGCCATGATATATGTACTCACATCAAAATATGCATAAACAGAAGTAAAATAATTAGTAATTCTAAGCATCGTAGTGATGATAAGACACCTGCAGGATAATCATTCAAATCAAATATTTATCTCGGCTTCTTCAGATGATCTGTATCTTCCTGCAGGCGTTGAATGGCAGCAGAGCAGAATGTCTGCTGAAAAGCAAGTGTGCCAGCTTGACAAAGACAGGAATCCTCCTCTTGTATGGCACAACAGAACCCTCCTTCCCCACCACTGTCATGCTTTGCCCTCAGTACCAGCCTATATATTCAAGGGAATTGGCAATCTTCCACTGTGTGAAAAAAGAGAATCTAATTTACTCCAGGCTTGCACACAAAAACTTCCGCATTGATACATTCACACAGCTGACAAATAGGTAGAAATTCTTTTTCTTGATCTGTACAGTACTTTATGTAAAAGATGTTGGCTTCCTAAGGCTCTAGGGGCATATTGATACGTGATATTTCTCATCAGATAGAGAACTTTTTCTCATCTGGAACCCTGCTTAGTATTTTTAAAAGTTTAATCAAGGGAAGACCAGCTTGAAGATAGGCCAAACATAGAACATTGTGTTTCTTTTTCTCAGACATCTGGGGAAATAATGAAGTTGCACTTTTTTTTTCCTCCTCAGTTGCTGAAAGAGCATATTCATTGTCTGGGAGTTTCAGCTGGGTCTAGGTTGGCTGGAGAGATATTTTCTGGAAATTAGGGGAAATATTAGATGGTCTTGAAATCAGACATCTGAAGAATGTTTCCAAGTGTAGCTTCAAGTGCTGCCCTCTGCATCAGAGCCATGGACATATAAGGTAAAAATACTAAATGAAATTTATTATTTTTCTACAAAAAAAGTAGAATTGGCACCATTCTGTGTTGACAAGTGTTGCCACACAGGAGGAAACATTTACATTTAACTGTGGAGAATGCTTTCAAAATCCATTTGGGGTTCACAGGAACGCCTGCTCTCAGATGCTGCCAAGAAAAGTTGGTGAATCAATATCTAAATGTTTCTTTTCTGCTTGCACAGCTTTGGACAACTTCTATGGTTGCAATGGCCATCCTTCAATTTCTTGGTGCAGACTTGGTGAGACTGTCAGGGGTCACTGAATTTTCTGGGTCAGAAATAATGAGCGGAAGCGTGCCTAGGTTTTAGAGACACTAATACATCCCACAGCAAGTGCCTGCTTTTTTAACTTCCTGAGAAGAAACATATCCTGAAGTTACATCACACATGTGGGCTAGAGTTTTCAAAAACTTTTAGATTTTTGAATAATCACATAGGACTCAGCTGACCAAAAAAGTGAGTAGTAAGTTACTGCAGTTTTATCAATGGCAGTGTCTCACCTGGAATCTCCAAGTTCAACTTATTCTTGTAACTTTGAGACTTAATGCCTGTATCACTACTTCACTTGTGGACAGCAATACCAAGACATTCTGGGTTCATGGTTAGAGATTCATGTGGGTAAAATTTAGGCGCTCTGAAATACAAAAAGTAGGTTTTTCATCTTGTCACTCCGCCTTCTTGTATTTCTTGCTTCTCATATGACTTAGCTGAAGACTGTGAGAAGAAAACCTGAACATAACAAAACTGCATTCTTTCTCTCCCTCCCTCCCTGCCTCCTCACTCTCTCTTCTTTTTTGAATCCAGAAAATCATAGATACTTCTCTCTCTCTCTATATATATATATATATCTATAGATGTATCTAGAGATATCTATATCTGTATATAGATATATGCATATTTTGCTGATATTTTAGATTAAGTGTCAGGAGATGGATGGATAATTCAAGTAACTGCTTCAAAAATTCTACTGTTCTGACTGACCCTTGTCCCCACAATTTTTGAGGTTCAAACAGTGGCAAATCCTGCACAACCTTTTATTTTTCATTTTTAGCCATTGATTTAATGTGTATGTTAGGAACTTCATTCACTTCACACAAAGGAGAGGGCAGAGCTGAGCCCTTTCTGGAGAACTGTGAGATTTCCCTAAATTTAGAAATATTTTCCATTTGACGGGATATACATACCACGTGAAGTATTTTCCATCAGATACTAGTAAGCTGTAATTATATAATACAGAATGAGCTTGAGGAATGATTTTTTCTTCAAGTTGTCTGATGTACCTTCCTAAAACTCTAGTATCATACTATGAAATTGTATGTGATTTGCCACTGAGAAAATGTGTGTATAAACAGCCTAGTTAAGCCAAATTGTTCCAATTTCATATACCTCATTCAAAGTGAAGTGAAAATAAATGGACTTGACAAAATGAAGCCATGGTCATGCTAATATTTAGCTTATTCAGAAGTCTGGTTACCTATTGATAACACATTGCTAACCCTAGGGAACGGGGTGGGGATGGTTTGCAATAGCTTTTCAAATTCCTCTGCAGGTAAACACCTCACTCATATAACCTATATATGACATGGATTACAAATGGCTTCTTCCTTCCTGCCTCCTCCCCCCAGCCCCGAAACTGATGAAGTAGAGACATAAATTTCTTTTACAGACTCTTTCTTCTTCTTTAGCTATAAAGCTGGTAAAAAACTAAAATCTGTATTTTTTTTTCCCTTGCACATCATGAGCCTAAAGATAGATCAGAAGACATTATGAATATGAGTTAGAGTGAATGTGACAACAGCCTGAAGCCATACTTCCTTGGGCTGTAATCTTGTTAAATCTTGCTAGCTAAGCAGTCAGACGTTTTCTTATCCTTAAATGGAAGAACTGAGGTATATTTGGTAGGAGTGACTGTGTTGAATTTGCTTGTTGATATGGAGTGAATGGGTCACTGCTGATGGCATTCTCTCTCAGTCTGTGGCTTCTAAAGGTACTAATAGAAGAATGTGTCAAACTGAATTGTGAACTTTAAATGGGAAATCTCATTGCATAAGAAGCACTTTAAATGTCACGTCTCAACATAACTTTAGCAGTAAATTCACCTGGATTGATTATTCAATGGAATAGTTTATATTTTGTCCCCCTTTTTATGCCACACTAACATTTTTAAAGGGAAGTCTGCCTCTGTTCATGAGAGCAGTGGTTTGAGATTCAAGAATGCACTTTTTTCATTGAGTCATAGTAAAGTACCTATCTCTCATCTTTGTTTTCCAGACACAGAACAGGAGAATTCAAATATGGTAATAAAGTAGATAATGAGAAAAAATATGCGTATGTAGACAGGAACTAAGAGAATTAAGAAAATTAATTTTACATGAGATCTGTAAATGAAATCTCATTGCTTAATACTGATCAGTGTCTGCTTTGGAATTCTAATGTGTCATATCCCCAAGTTCGAAAGCTCTTCCCTCATTTTCCTCACGTTCTTTCCCCTGGAATGTGAAAAACTGATTTTTAAAGAAATCCAGAAAAAATTTCACTCAGTTCTTAAGCCTGGTTACTATTTAATCAGTGATTTTTCTAAAAAGACAATATAGCTGTCTGGATATATTCCCCTCCCCTACCAGTGTTTTGTTTTGTTTTGTTTTGTTTTTTTTCTTCATGCTTTCTGATCATGTCAAGAACTTTTCACTGGGGACCTGACTGCTAGAAAGCCCGGGGATGGCTTACACTGCAAATTATTACACAACATATTGTAGTAGTCTATGAAATGCCAATGTTGAAGAACTTCGCTGCAGGTGATAAGATGATGCACACTCAAGTTGATAGATTTAAACTACCTTTAAAGATGTAGACACTTAATGAAAATGTAATCTGAAGATCAACTAGGGTATCATCTTTATCGCTATGTGCAGAACAACAGTAACAACGAAGCTTTGTAATAATTGATTCTAATCCTTGAGTATCCTGAGGCCAGGGTGAATTATTTACAAATGTACTGTATATAAGCATTTCTAATAAACTTACATTTGTGACCACTGATGACATGTGACATTGATGTATGTACATTAGATTATAATAGTCTTCAAGCTGAATTGTCTTAATTATTTTTGACTTTTAAAATTCTTAAAATTTTAATTCTCCCAACTTTTATTACATGACAGCTAGTATATAAATCACTGGTCACAATGTCTCTGTCAAATATTTATTTAACTACACCATTTCACTTCACAGAATAACTCATGTTTGAATTTCAGGCAAGACAGATCCCTTTCGTCAGTTTCTTGTTTCGTTAATTTTATGACCAGCAGATTTAGTCTCCTGAAGACTACAGTTTAGAAAAGAATGGATTAAAGAGCTTAGAAGCTAGAGTAGATGAGCTTTTTACAGTCTCCACCAGATCCTGGGGTTTTTCAGCTTGATGGGAACGCATGACAATGTAGTTTAGAAGACAGGTTAACTACCTTAATTTTGTGTCTCAGGTTCCATTTGAGGTCAGGCATTTGAGCAATCTTTCTTGTAGTTTTGGGCAGGTTCAGGTAGCCCATACCTTGGTAATCTATAGAAAAAAAACACATTAGGCATGTTCATAACCCACTCCTCAGTTAGTACCCTGTTTTTGCTAAGTGTTTCATATTGAATAAGCCCAAATTGCACATTCAGTTATTCTCAGTATGCTAAAATGATTGCTTTTTTTTCACTTCTATCGTGTCATATAGATATAGAAATAAGTGAAAAAATAGTTTATTTGAGGAAGCAAACTTTTCCTGATTTAGAATGAAAAAAAAAAAAACGAAAACCAACAAACCAACAAATAAATTTAGAAGATGTAAGGCAAGGTGAAACTTCAATGATTTAGCATTATTACTTCTAACTCCAAAGCTGGAAATAGTCTAAGTTAGTACAGTACAGAGATCTGGACGTATTTTTAAGTTGAATTCAGCCACAGGCAAGAAAGCTGTTTTTCCCTTGATTGTAGGTACCAGACTGCTGCATAATAGCTGAAGCAACCCAGTGATCTGTTCATCCATTTGACTGAACTTTCTAAAACTAGCTAGGAGCATTTTTCCCCTATACTTCTCCCTGCATAATCTTCAAAATTTGAAAAGCTTGTAAAAGAAGGATATCTTTTTACTGGCAGTCCTTTGCTGACAGCTCTGTACCACAAATCAGGTATGTTCACCCTTCTTCCCTCTCCACTGTCATATTGAATGTTTTTTCTGAGCATTCCTAGTTGGCAGCATTCAGCCTGGTTTTTTTTAAGGGTCAGAGACAACGGCACTGTTCTGGCAGTTGCTGACAAAAAAGAAAAAAAAAAAAAAATAAAATCAAAATATTCATGTTTCTCTGAACAAAAGATATTTTATTCTCCAATACAATTCTTTAGAAAAAAAACATAGAAATCTTTAATGAATGGCTTTAGAACTTTTGAAACCAAAATCTTCAGGAATTGTTAAAGCACTTGAAACAAGATGGGTGGCCTGTAGCTGTAGCTCTGTAAAGGCTGTCTGGGAATGCTATTAAGCGTTGTGCAGAACAAATACTCTAAGAGTTCTTCAGAGAGTACTCAGTGTGACAGGAAAGGAGGAACAATATATGGAGAGCCTGCAATGACACATTCTTCAAAAGCGTCTGTCATGAACCTCAGAGTCACGTCTGTGCAGAGCTGTGTGAACCCAAGAAAACTGGCTTGGTGAACAAGCTTAATTCCTCCCTGCCCTCCTACTGTCTGTAACGCGTCTTGAGCATAGTTCAAGAACTGGTAGGGACAGA
Source organism: Patagioenas fasciata (assembly GCF_037038585.1). NCBI lineage: Eukaryota > Metazoa > Chordata > Aves > Columbiformes > Columbidae > Patagioenas > Patagioenas fasciata. The sequence goes on from NC_092560.1 coordinate 28,649,617, forward strand.
TAAACCAAGAATCAGTCGCCTCCAAGACAGAAGAGATACAGCTAGAGACATTTTGTGAAAACATGGGTTGAAAATCACTTGTAAAAGATAATGATGAAGATGAAGATATTAATCGTTTCTCCTCTGTGGATTTGGATTCTTTCCTTAGGCTAGCCTATGAATGGAAATTAATATAGTGATCTCTCCCAAGGGCTTTACCCACAGCTGAGTAGGACTGTCTGTATTGACCTCAGTGACAACCTGCCTTGGATTCTTAGTCTCAATTGAACTGTTTCATGTTTCAAAACTGTGATATAATTTGCTTTATTTGAAAATTACTGTATTATAGCCATTCAGGAATAGAATTATGAGGAGAAAGGGATTTCAGGATCTGAAAACATGAAAAGCATTACAGTAGTGTTTATACAGCACTAGAGAAATTAAACACTTCTTTTATAATTCCTTTCTAATTTGTTCTGCTGAATATCGTATAAAGAGTGGGTTTGTGTCATAAGTCTTCTAATGAACACAAATTAGAAAATGAGTTTAGATTTACTCTCTTTAAACTTTGAATCTTCATCATTTATTTGAAGAATCAAGTGCATCAAATAGACGGAAGCATAAAAAACAAATAAAATAACTTATATACAAACAAATATATTGATACAAACACATAACTGGCTCTTCTAATGTACATGTTTCCCTGCAAACTTCCTAGAAATAAGCACAAGCCTGCATGGTGCTGAGCTCCACCAGTTTCCACAAAAGTGTTTGAACTTTCCCATGTTGTAGGTCAACCCCAAGGATTCACAATGAGCCAAAATGATCAGTAGCACACTTCACTCCTGCAGTCTTTTCTTCACTGTTATGCTAATGGTGCTGTAGTTCCTCTACATCATCCTAATGTCTATGTATTTTTTTATCTCAAATTGCAAGGTCTTTCTCCTCTTCCAGCTCACATACTGATCTTTTTAAGGTTCTTGTGAAACTTTACTCCCGTGCTCTGGGTCAAGTTTTTCTGTTTTCTGTATAACATATCTCCACACATAAGCAAGACAAAGTTTACCTTCAATTAAAAGAAATAACACTTAGCCATAAGCTTTAGTCTCACAAGAGCTTAGCTTTTCATTTAGGGAAGAATAAAATAAAGACTTCTGGGGGTGGAGTAAAGCACTTAGAGATTCTTCAGCTGCTTTTCTTTCTTTTTCCCCCATCCTTGTGCTCAAAATGCAAAGTCTTTATCTTCTCTCCTTGACTGATCACAGAGAAATGGGTAGGTGGGAGTGGAAAGGCAACGAAAGGGTTTTCTTTAGAAAAGCATGGATCTTTCCCCAGAATTGGAAGCATCCCAGAATGACAATGAGGGTCATCCAGCCTAGGCAGAGAGAGCAGCAGCAAGCCAAGTCAGTGCCTGTCCCTGTTTCTCCTTTCCTGCCCTGTTTCTACCCCTGAGAAAGGTTAAGCTGCATGTCAAGCAGAAAGAGGGTTTGGAGGGTCTATCCAATCAATCCTTTCCCTTCTGCAGCTCTGGGAGTGGGGGTAGGCGGGAACAATTAGGCTGAACTAGCTTTAAATCACTATAACTGCTTTTTTCTTCTTTTCTCAATGGTTAGCATTAATAAGAATGACAATAAAAATGCTCCTACTCTGAAGTGTTTTTGGTGCTTGATTCGTGCTCTCTCTTCTCTTAGTTTCATAGATGCTTAAGAGGCTTAAAAGCCCTTAAAAGCAATGTTTAAGGACCTGAGTTATTCTCTTTCTTTCCCCCCTTCTCTTCTTTCCGGCCCTCCAAAGATATTTCAAAAACAAAGCTCTCCAGATAGTTTTGTTTCTCAGATTGTGTTGCACCCTCTTCACGTTTTCCTCTCTGTGTGTCTGACTCACTCGTCTATACCAGCAGTACCCCAGCTGACTGTAGCTCTGTTATTTCAAAACTTGCAGCTGGCCTGAATTTCCTAGTAGAAATTCAGAGTAATGAGGTATTTCCATTGCATTTTCAGGATTTCTTCATGACTTTTGTCAGCCTCACTGCCACTTGTAGGTTTTTGTTGAAGAGACTGCTTACTGAAGGTCTTGTGACAGTGGGAAAATGTCACTTCAGTATGGTTTGTCTCAATATACAAGTTGTGCTGAGAAGTGACTGGGCAGGAACACAGCTGAGGAGTGGTAGCTCCACATGGGTGTCCAAGGGAGAGGGTCCTGGAGTTGCCAGGAGATGCATTACCTCCTCTTGATGGGCAGAAGCTGAAAACAGTGAATGCCTTGGAGGCTGCAGCCTGGTTCTCAGCAACAACAGACTCTCCAGCTGTCTCTTCCCTGGATAAAAGCTTCTTGCTATATGCAAGTCAATCCCCTAACTCCATCTTTGCTCATCACCTTCTCACAATATAACAGACCAGCCAGCATGCCCAGGGGATAGTTTCCCAATGAACAGTTTTCATCTGGGTGTTGGAGAGATAGGGGAGTGTCCTGAAAGGGAGAGAAGGGCTTATTCAGAGAAGGTTTCAGAATCTACCCTTCTGAATAACTTGTTGGTCATGCCTCCTCCAGGCAAGACAAAAGGTACAATTCTACCCTTACTTCATAGTGCTCATGAAGCCGTAGTGGCTTATATCATTATAATGTATGCTTACGTTTCCTCCTCTACATAAACTATTAATTAACATCCAAACAATTGTATTCACTGTATTGGTACAAACATCCTAATGATGTCAGACTATAGATCAATTAAATCTGTGAATAGCTGTCTGAGTTCATGGAGCAGACATTGAGGAAATGAACACCCGGAGAGATAACAAACTAAAAGGTAGGATTACTGTTTAAGGGATAAGAGAATACCATACAAGCCTCAGGTATATCTCATGGACAAGATAAGCATCAGTGACTGACAGGGAATAGTTGAGAACTACAGATCAAGCATTTTATTTATCCCTGGGTATATAAGATCTCAAAGCACACTTCTGGACAGTGAAAAATGTTGCGATTATTTCATATCTTACTTGCCTCAACTAACAAAGATTGAGGTTGGTTTATGCACAAGCAACTTTTCAGACGTATTCTGAAATGTAAAAAGGAAAATCCGAAACTACTTATGTTTGCTGTTCCTTGTGCTTTTCAGCACAATCACTTAGAACGAAAATTTACTATTAGTAGAAGACCTATCAGTATGTGAGCTTGGGCTAGCCTGGTGACTGACAAAATGTGACTACTGATCACTAAGATAATCTAGTCTCATGTGATAGACAGAGTCCAGGATAATGTCTAACATTATTCTACACCCTGAAAAGCTCAGAGTCATGGTAGGCTTTCTGAAGTTTGCTTTTGAATTATGCTCTCATAATAATTATTAAAATTTCAGATGAAACAGGGGAAAGAAAGAAATTCCATGCACGATACTTTTCTGCTATTTGCTCATAAATTTTTCTCAGACTACTGAGTGAATTACAGTTATTTACAATCTAGAAGTTTTTGGTTTTTTTTTTTCCCCATAAAATACCCTTAGGAGTTTCTTTGATTGTCTTTAAAAATAACATTCTTACCTTTAGCAGGCTCAAAATGCTTACTACAGCCACAGAAAAAATGGTCTTGAGGCTTTCTGATCTGAGTGAAATTGTAAAAACTGTTTATGGAAATGAGAATTTCTTTTAGAAATTTCTCATCAAAGTTCATTTTTAATCTAAAAAATAACCTTGTTGGTGGACAATATTGTGGTCTAGTTTATTTTTTTTTCTTTCTCTTTGTCATATACAAGGAGATGAAAGTGGATCCAAATGTCAAGATCAAGAACAGCTAATTTGTAAAGTGTAAGAATTAGATGCATATGCTCATGCAGTGCTTTCCAAATTCTTCATAAGCTGGTTATCAGACTAAATTAATTGTCAAATACCTCTGGAATGTCATGGAATGCTATGATGATGTCCTTAAACCATTGGCTTGTTACAGGTAGAAAGAGACTTGAAGGCTTCTGCCTCCCTCAATATGATGATAACTTGTGGAAGTGCTGGGATAAGTACAGAATTTCAGAATATTTTCCTTACTCCTGAAGGTCATGTTGCTTTCCAGAATATGGATTTGGGAAAGAAAATGAGAAATAATAACTTTTGAGTCCTTATACCTGCATTCATTTTTCAGTTTTGAATACTGAATCGTAGACTCACCTTCCAGCCTTGTGGGTTTTATTTTGTTTTCTTTTTTTGATGAAACGACGTTTGAATTAAGATCTTTAAATGCGACTTTAACAACTCAGGTGCTTGCTTATATTAATTTATTGCACAGGCTGGGCATTAGTAATTCACAGAGGTTAATGTGCATACTACTAATACTGATACATTTTTCTTGTATGTCTTTTATTATTTGGTTGCTACAGCCAGTTCTTCAGCATTTGTAGATGGAGTATCTGAGAAATTCAACTGTGGGTCAAAGATGCTTGGTTGGCTCTGTGTAAGCCACTCTGGCAAGAAGAATATAGTCTTGTTCAGTCAATCTGTCCTGTGTACTCATCTGTTTGCATGGCTACTAGCTGAGGAGTCTGTGCTCCACAGTTGGCTGTCACCAATTTTATTTTATCCTTTACCTCTTCCTTATCCTTTCTTCTGATTTATATGTATTTCATATGTCATATTTCTGTTTTATCCAGACACTTCTCAAATCTGCTGTCGGGCTGCTTATTCAGGATAACAGATAATTGGCAATATGGAGGTGAAAAACCTCTTGTGTTTTAAAAAGCACTGCTTCTCCACATTCACCTAATCAGGGCACCCTTGTCCCTGAGTGATTAAGAATTTGTCCACAGAACAATTTTCACATTCATCTACCAGATGGCCTCAGCAGTTAACTAAATAGGAGAGTCTATGTTTTATTTTGAACTGTTGCCTTGGGATATAAAAATCAGACACTACAGTTACCATTCAATTATCTTCTCCCTCCTTTCAGAAGGATCTATTTTTACAACATTTTTAAGGATTAAAAAAAAAAAAAAAAAAAAAGGGTGAGGGAAGTGGGAAGAAAAGAACAGTTCCCTAGCATCTCTTTATTCTGGCCACTGTAATTTTCTGTAGTCAGCACTGGACATCTCACACCCTTGCCTCTGCATCACTTCTGAAAGGACTGCAGCCCAGCATCACATCATGCAGGTATTACATAATCCTCACTGTTCTTCATCTCCATTGCCTCTGGAGGCATCTCTGCCTTGTAATGGACATCTCCATCACATATGTCTGAATAGTGCTGTTTTGAGTAATAAATAACTGCTAAAAGCACCTCAGTAAATAGAGGAGGAAGTGGCTTCTAGAAAAGGAAGTAAACCTAAAGCAAGAAGACCTGAAGTAAAGATCTCCTGGAATCCATTTAATGTTACTTTGGGGAAAAAAGTTACTATAAAACCTAGTATCTACTGTTTATTTGTTGAAATGGGTAAGCATTTTCACATCCTTTGCTGAGTGTAAATCAACAAGTGTAAATGGTGACAATCTTTAGTAAATTTCACAAACATTATCCACATTTGTGGTGCTGAGTTTAGGACAGGGCTTATGGGATTTTTGTCACATCTTACTTTATGATGAAAGGAGTCTTGAACTGATTTTATTGAATATTTGCTGTACTACTTCTATAGAGACATGTACTTCCTTCTCCATCCAACCAAATGGGCAAAAACGCAATAGGGAGGAAATGGATTTGTAAATAAGAATGACAGTTGTTTGGCTCAGAGCTCCTTAAATACAAACAACATCACAGAAGAACTGGACCTAAAAGGGAAAACTTGTCCTGCTCATCCCTGAGAGTACAAGCTTGCCCTGACAGTTTAATTCAGAACATCCTTTACAGCTTAGCAGACCAAATGAAAGCCATAACTAACAAGACCTTTTGTAGTTCTAATTCCAGGTGGCAGTTGGCACTTTTATTATTTCTAAAGTAGCTTGTTAGATGCTCAGCATCTGATCTACAAGGTTTTATATGTCTCTTGGTCAAGCTCTGATGAAATTTCTTATTTTCAGCTATTTTATCATAGAAATTATACACAAAATGCAGGTCAGATTTCCATATCAGTGATGGAAGGGTTAAATCTGCAGTAATGTCTATGATTTATTCTTAATGTACTCTAGCTCTAAGAAAACAGAAATCACACTCAAACTCCCATCCCTATTCAAACTCATTATACCAATTATGTGATGGCAGCATTTGTCAGTGTTATTTGTTCGTTACTTCAAAGAAGAATTACTAGGTACATGGTGATGCAGTTGTCATATATGTTAGGCAGCAAGGAATAAGTTAATAATGATGCATTTACTCTATTCCTTAGCTCATAAGCAGAGCATTTTCTGAATATTTACGTCCCTGAAAAACTTCATATGGGTGTAGGCAACGTATGTGTCTCTTTGTGCATTTTGAATAACTGAATGTGGTTGTATGTTTTGTCACATGTTGAAACACTGCAGGGTTTTTTCTTCATTATATTTGGGAACTAGTGGTAACTTTTTGTGTTCACAAGTATTAATCATCCATGGTGTTGGACACCAAGGGCCCTATCTTCACTGCCATTTATCACAGCGTAGGCTTCTTTTGTGTCCTGCAGATGCACTCACCCTTACCCTCGAGAGCACACCCTTTCTGCAGGATGAAAGGCAAATGAACCATTGCTCTGCTTTGAGGTTTTCCTGTAATTATGATCCATTGGTCTCATATATATAAAGAGATGAGTATGGCAGTTTATATGGCAGCTGCCTAACTTCTGAGATGACTTGGAGAAGAACGAATCAGGGGAATGTCATGATTTTGGAGAACATTTTTCCTGTGACACTGTTCAAACAAACTAAGTTTTGTAAACATATAGAAGATGGTATAGTTCAGCTAACTGACATAATATTAGTCCAGCTAGCATTTTCTATCTGTATCAGTCCACCTCTTTTTTTGTATGCTTCTTGTGTGAGTGGGGAGCTGGGTTTTGGTTTGGTGCCTTTTTTTTTTTTCTGGGCCTGATTACTAGCAAAAAAGAAATTAAGGCAGATATATTTACAAAGCATAATTCATCACCATTATCTCAAACGAAAGACTACTCTGAAACTTAAAGGAATAGCTGACATTACTTCTGCTTGTGAGGAAAGCTGCCATTGGGACTGGCTGCCCCAGCTAGATTCCTGTAAGTCGATGGGGCCTGATGGGATTCATCCAAGGGTGCTTAAACAGCTGGGTGATGTCTGAGTGAGACATCTGGAGAGATCCCAGTTGACTGGAAGCTGGCAAACATTGCCTGAATCTTCAAGAAGAACAACAGGGTTGACCCTGGCAACTACAGGCCTGTCAGTCTCACTTCTGTGCCTGGCAAAATTATGAAGAAGATTTTCCTAGGACTTTTTGAAAAGCACCTGGAAGACAACACAGTCATTGATCCCAGCCACCACAGGTTCATGAGGGGAAAGTCTTGCTTGACCAGCCTAATTTCCTTCTACATCAAAGTTAACCACCTTATTGACCAAGTGAAGCATCAAGATTGGAGGCAGCCTGGGCTGCAGTGATCACACACTCATGGAGTTTGCAGTCGTGAGGGATGTGGGTCAGGCTATGAGTAAAGTCAGGACCTTGAAATTTTAGGAAGGCAAACTTCCGCCTCTTCCAGGAGTTAGTCAACAGGATGCCCTGGGAAAGTGCCTGGAGGGGAATGAAGAACAAACTGAATCCTTACAGGTAAAAATTAAGGGACAGGCCAACAAGGAGGACACTGTTGTGAATGTTTAATACAGGCAATCTGATCAGGAGGAGCAAGCTGTTGAGGCTTTCTACAGACAGCTGGAAGTAGCCTCACAATCACATGCCCTGGTTCTCATGGGAGACTTCAATCACCCTGACAACTGCTGGGTAGGCAACACAGCTGCATACGCACAGTCCAGGAGGTTCCTACAGATTATTGATGACAACTTCTTGGCACAAGTGGTGGAGGAACCAATAAGGTGTGCTGCTGGACCTTGTCCTAACAAAGCAAGAAGAACTGTTTGGTTTGTGAGCTTTGGGGGCAGCCTCAGCTGAAGCAGTCATGAGATGGTGAAGGTTAGGATCCTGCATGAAGGAAACACTGCAATAAATAGGACTAAAACTATGTATTTCAGTAAGGAAAACCTTGGCCTCTTCAAGGTAGAATACCATGGCTTGGGGATCTAGAAGTAGGGGGGTCCAAGAGATGAGATTAACATTCAAATATCACTTACTGCAAATTCAAGACTGATGCATCGCTATGAGCAAGAAATCAAGTAAAGGGAGTAAGAGGACAGCATGGATGAGTAAGGAGCTCCTGTCAAAACTCAGGTGGAAGAAGGAAGTTTATGTAATATGAAAAAGGGGACAGACCACCTGGGAGGAATATAAGCTGCCTATTAGAGTATTCAGGGATGTGGGGAGAAATTAAATCTGGCAAGAGATGTCAAGGACAACAAGAAGGGATTCTTCAAGCATGTCAACAGCAAAAGGAAGGTTAGGGAAAATGTAGGTCTGCTGCTGAGTGAGGTGGGTACCCTGGTGGTGGGTGATAAAGAGAAGGCAGAGTTACTGAATGCCTCCTTTGCTTCTGTCTTTACTGCTAAAACCAGTCTTCAGGAATTCCAGACCCTGGAGGAAGGAGAGAAAGTCTGGTGGAAGGAAAACTTTCCTTCAGTTAAGGAGGATCAGGTTAGAGATTGTTTAGGCAAACTGGACATCCACAAATCCATGGGCCATGATGGGATGCACCCACAAATGCTGAGAGAGTTGACAGAAGTTATTGATAAGCCACTCTTCATCATTTTTGAAAGGTCATGGAGAACAGGTGAGGTGCCTGAGGACTGGAAGAAAGCCAGTGTCACTCCAGTCTTCAAAAAGGGCAAGAAGGATGACCCAGGAAACTACAGGTCAGTCAGCCTCACCTCCATCACTGGAAAGGTGATGGGACAACTCATTCTGGATGTCATCTCCAAGCATGTGGAGGAAAAGAACGTGATCAGGAGTAGTCAGCATGGATTCACCAAGGGGAAATCATATTTGATCAACCTGATAACCTTCTATGATGGTATGACTGTCTGGGTAGGTGAGGGTAGAGCAGTGGGTGTTGTGTACCTTGACTACAACAAGGTTTTTTACACCCTCTCTCACAACATCCTCACAGGCAAACTCAGGAAGCATTGGTTGGATGAGTACACAGTGAGATGGATCGAGAACTGGCTGGATGGCAGAGCTCAGAGAGTTGTAATCAATGGTACAAAGTTTAATTAGAGCCCTGTAGTTAGTGGGGTTCCCCAGGGGTCAGTATTAGGTCTTATCCTGTTCAACCTGTTCATCAATGACCTGAATGAAGAGACTGAGTGCACCCTCAGCAAGTTTGCTGATGATACCAAACTGGGAGGAAGGGCTGACACACCAGAAGGTGGTGCTGCCATTCAGTGAGACCTGGACAGGCTGGAGGACTGGGCAGAGGAGAACCTGAGGAAACTCAACAAAGACAAGTGTGGGTCCCTGCACCTGGGGAGAAATAGCCCCAGGCACTATTACTGGTTAGGGGTTGAGCTACTGGAAAACAACATTGCAGAGAGGGACCTGGGAGTTCTGGTGGACAACAGGGTGATCATGAGTCAGCAGTGTGCCCTTGTGGCCAAGAAGGCCAATGGTATCCTGGGGTGCATTAGGAAAAGTGTGACCAGCAGGCTGAGGGAGGTTATCCTTTCCCTTTATTCTGCCCTGGTGAGGCCACGTCTGGAGTACTGCATCCAGTTCTGGGCTACCCAGTTTAAGAATGATAAATTACTGAAGAGAATGCAGCAGAGGGCTACAAAGAGGATTGGGTGTCTGGAGCATCTTTCTTATGAGGAAAGACAGAGAGAACTGAGTCTGTTCAGCCTGGAGAAGGCAGAGAGAGTATCTAGTCCATGTTTATAAATATCTCCAGGGTGGATGTCAAGAGAATGGGACCAGACTCCCTTCAGTGGTGCCCAACGATAGCAAGAGGGACAATGGACACAGGCCAAAACACAGGACATTCCATCTGAATATGAGGAAAAACTACTTTACTTTGAGGGTAACAGGGGACTGGAACAGGCTGCTTCGGAGAGGTTGTGGAGTCTCCTTCTCTGGAGACATTCAAAACCCACCTGGATGCATTCCTTTGGAATTTGCTCTGGGTGTGCCTACTTTAGCAGGTGGGCTGGACCAGATGGTCTCCAGAGGTCCCTTACAACCCTAAACATTCTGTGATTCTGTGAACTTTAAAGATGTTTTTCATAGAGCATAAGAGGTCTCAATCCCCAGGTGCAAGAAATCAGGTAAGGAAGGTAAGAGGCCAGCATGGCTGAGTGAAGACTTGCTGGTCAAACTAAAGGGCAAGAAGGAAACTCAAAGCCAGTGGAATCAGGGACAGGTATCCTGGGAAGAGTATAGGGACACTGCCTGATTGTGCAGAGTTGGAGTCAAGAAGGCCAAGTTGCAGCTGGAGCTGAAGTTGGCAAGGGACACAAAGAATAACAAGAGAGGCTTATACAGGTTGGTCAACTAGAAAAGGAAGATCAGAGTGCCAGGGTTAGGTTATGCTTGGACTCAACGATCTTGAAGGTGTCTTCCAACCAGAATGATTCAATGATTCTTTGAAAGAAAACATAACCCCTCTTATGATTAAGACTGGCAGACTGTTAACAATGGATGAGGAAAAGGCTGAGGTACTCACAACCATTTTTGTCTCAGCCTTCATGGGCAAGCTCACTTCCCACCCCTCTTGAGTGTGTGTGCCTCAAGGCAGGGACTGGGGGAGAGAAGTCTCACCCACTATAAGAGATGATCACATTCCAGACCAGCTGAAAAACTTGAACATACATAGGTCTATAGGACCTGATGAGATGCATCCCCAAGTCCTGAGGGAACTGGCTGAGGTAGTTGCCAAGCCACCCTTCATGATACTTCAGAAGTCATGGCAGTCAGATGAAGTCCTTGGTGACTGGAAAAAGGGAAACAATGCACCTGTTTTTAAAAAGGTAGAAAGTAGGACCTCGGGAACTAACAAACTACTGTCACCCTAACCTCTGTGCCAAGGAACATCATGGAACAGATCCTCCTAGAAGCTATGCTAAGGCACATGAGGCACATGCTGGCAATTAGAGACAGATAGCATGGCCTCTCTAAGGGTACGTCCTGCCTGACCAACCTAGTGTCCTTCTGTGATGGAAAGACTAGAACAGTGCAAAAGGGAAAAGTCATGTCATCTATCTGGAATTTTGCAAGGCCTTTGACATGGTCCCCTTCTCTCTAAATTGGAGAGATATGGATTTGATGGATGGACTGTTCAGTGAACAAGGAATTGGCTGGGTGGTTGAATCTAGAGGGTGATTGTCAACAGTGCTATGTCCAGATGCAGATCAGTGATGAGTGGTTTCCCTCAGGGGTCTGTATTAGGACCAATACTCTTTAATATCTTCATCAATGAGCATTGACAGTGAGATTGAGTGCACCCTCAGCAAGTTTGCAGATGACACCAAGCTGAGTGGTCTGTTTGATATGCCTGAGAGATATGATACCATCCTGAGGGATCTGAACAAGCTCAAAAAGTGAGCCCATGCGAATCCCATGAGGTTCAACAAGGTCAAGTGCAAGGTCCTGAATCTGGTTCAGGGTAACCCATGGTATTAATGCAGGCTGAGGGATGAAGGGATTGAGAGCAGCTTTGCCAAGAATGACTTGCAGATACTCATGAGTTAAGAGCTGTACAAGAGTCGGCAATGTGTCCTTGCACACCAGAAAGCCAATGATATCCTGAGCTGCACCAAAAGGAGTGTGGCCAGCAGGTCATGGGAGGTGATTCCACCCCTCTGCTCTGCTCTGGTGAGACCTCACCTGGAGTACTGCATTCAGCTTTGGAGTCCTTAGTACAGGAAAGACATGGACCTATTGGACAGGGTCCAGAGAAGGCCATGAAAATGGTCAGTGAGACAGAACACCTCTCCTGTGAGGAAAAGCTGAGACAGTTGACGTTGTTCAGCCTGGAGAAGAGAAGGCTTACTACAGCCTTTCAATATATAGACAGGGCTTATAAGAAAGATGGGGGCTACATGACCTTGAAAGACCTCCTCCAACCCAGACTATTCTATGATTCATTAGTTTCCTGTTAAAGATATGAACTATGTTTATTCCTTGGGATATAAATTCCAGTCCTATGTCACTTTGTACATATTAGCAAAATAAACCTGTCAGCTACATCCCAATATGAAATCTCCAAATCTCACCCAAATTCCAGAAATCTTCTTAGAAAGTGGACTCTGATATTTTTGTCAAAAACAAACATGAGAACAGTTAAAAAAAAAAAGCATGAGTTTCTAGAAGAATTAGAGACAAAATTTTGTAACTATTTCTGTAAATTAATTTAGTTTACTCAATTTAAGTCTCAAAAGGCAATAGAAGGATAAAGAAATAAACTTGTTGGACTGAATTTATCAGATTGCATTTACAGACTGCGGCATTCTTTTTGCAGTCTTAGTAAGCATATTGTTCTTCTTACCCAATGCTTCTGAGGAACTACAAACAATATTGGCCTTAATGCATCAGATGAATTAATCTTTATGGAAGATTCCTGAAAGGGCCAGTTGGATTTTTCTTTTGCTGATGAACATTCACAGCATTCTTCATTTAAGAATGCAGACAGGGAATTAGGATTAAAGAAGTAAATTTACTTTGAAATATCTGTCACCAGACCCTGAGTATCAGGCTGGACAGAGTTCTTATTTTGAGCTGAGATTTGAAATGTTGTTAATAAAAAATGCTGTCCTCTATTTCATTTCAAAAAAGAACCTGAGCTTTGGTTAGTTCTCCTTGGCATACCTGACTTCAGAATGTGGGTCCTAAGTTTTTGTACAGCCATAATGCAACCCTGGAAACAGCATTCATTCTTCTCAGGGATTTTCTGCCAACTCTCTTACATGTTTCTCCCGTAGTTGCCCAAGACTCTGAAAACCTGGTAATGCTAAGCACCTGAGTGTGTACTTCACTGCACTGTTCCACCTGTTCCACTTAAAAGGACTTATCCTACAGATATTCTTAGTATATTTTCACCAGGTCAGGCCTATGACAACATACAGGCAACTAGAGCTCTGACCTGATGCCCAAGGTTATCTAATACTTGGACCGTTAGTGGGTATTTTAAAACTTTTACTGGGAGATCACCCTGGACATGAGACTCAAGGATACAGTGTTGTTTTGTCCTCTATGATCTTCTCTGGAGCAAATAATTTCTCACCAGGAGGAGAGAGAGTGTGTCTTTATATCATTATGTGTAGCACTTCTATGTGGGAGGAAGAAGTTAGGGATTCCAGTTTCTTCTCTAAAAAGCACATAACACTTAAACCAGACTACTTAAAACAGCCAAGTACAAAGCCTTTGTCTTCTTCTTTTTTTCCTTTTTTTTTTCTTTCTATTTCTTTCTGTGAATTTATATTCAAGTTTACTTCTTTTGCTTTACAGCATTCATTAATTCCAAGTGATGAGTGAAGTTAACAAGAAATTTTCATCCCACTGTGGTGCAGATTCAATGCTTGCTTAACAACACAGAGAGTCTCTCATATTGACAACAAAGAAAATGCACAGGCTCTTCCAAAGGTAGGGGTTATAAAAATGAGTTGTCAGCATCTTCACCACTGTGTGCTTCTCAGGGGCTGAGCTGCAACCAGTATATTATGCATGTTGTTTTTTTAAAGCCACTAATTCTTTTACATTATGTTTATTAAGCCCTCCAAATCATTGTTGTTCACCAGCTACCCAATTTCCTCAAGTGTAAGGAAAAGAAATAAAGGCCATCCCTGGCTTTGACGTGCTTTTGATGAATATGGCCTGTATAACATTTACCATAACTCAGGACAGAAACCATTATTTCAGCAAAGCCTGTTATTGTTCATTAGTACAAAGAGTGTGTAATAAATAAAATGAAAGATTGCTTGGTTTACTATATCTTTGTCATCTAAAGCAGTTCCATGAATAACTACGGGGATTTGTCTTTGAATGACTTATTTGCTTCCTGCCCAATAAATAACATGTAATTATGGTAATATATTGTTTCCTAGTTATGCAAGCAATGTAGTAGAGGAAAATAAAAGAATAATTTCAGATATAAAAGAATAGTAGATAATTTTAACACTATCCCTTAAAGTACTTGGACTCATTATGTATGGCTTAAACTCCTGGGAGGTCCATGTGTAAAGGAAAAGCAGGAAATAGGTTTAATGAGTTCTTTATTACTCAGGTCATGAATTATTACACAGGTAGTATAAAACTGCAGCAACTGTTCTGCATGCAAAATTACTCTCTGTTTGAATAAGGCACTCATGGTGACCTGACGCTGGTGAATGAAAATCAGCCATTCTAGTACAAAATTTGGGATGTTTTACTCTGCCTATTAACATTTTTTTCAGGAGCTAGTTCAGTGCATTTCAGGATCAACAGGGAGTGGGTTCCTTCTCATCAGCTAGATGCACTTGCAATAAACGTTTGATGGTGTGTCTCAAAAAGACCTTATGGCACTCAGGGGAGATGTTTGCTTTACTGTGTGAAAGTTGAACAGGGTGTATGCTGGGATGTGTAAGAGCAGAGACAAAAAAAAAAAAAGCAGATAGCAAAAAGTTTTCATTAGATTTTTACTAGGGAAAGAATTAATTTGAATTCTCTAGTGACATTTTCATGATAAAAAACTTGTTCAGTTATATGCTTACATACTATTATACCATCTTACGTAACAAGGTTCCAATATAAGTTGGGGAACAACCTGTTAGAGAGCAGTGTAGCGGAAAGACACCTGGGGTTCCTGATGGACAGCAGGATGACCATGAGCCAGCACTGTGCTCTTGTGGCCAGGAAGGCCAATGGCATCCTGGGGTGTATTAGAAAGGGTGTGGTTAGTAGGTCGAGAGAGATTCTCCTCCCCTTCCTCCTTGGTGAGACCACATCTGGGATATTGTGTCCAGTTCTGGGCCCCTCAGTTCAAGAAGGACAGGGAACTGCTGGAGAGAGTCCAGTGCAGAGCAACAAAGATGATTAAGGGAGTGGAGCATCTCCCTTATGAGGAAAGGCTGAGGGAGCTGGGTCTCTTTAGTTTGGAGGAGACTGAGGGGTGACCTCATTAATGTTTATAAATATATAAAGGGTGAGTGCCATGAGGATGGAGTCAGGCTCTTCTCAGTGACAACCAATGATAGGACAAGGGGTAATGGGTACAAAATGGAACACAAAAGGTTCCGCTTATATTTGAGAAGAAACTTCCTAATGGTGAGGGTGACAGAGCACTGGAATGGGCTGCCCAGGGAGGTTGTGGAGTCTCCTACTCTGGAGGCATTCAAGACCTGCCTGGATGCCTTCCTGTGTAACCTCATCTAGGTGTTCCTGCTCCAGCAGGGGGATTGGACTAGATGACCTTTCGAGGTCCCTTCCAATCCCGAACATTCTGTGATTCTGAGAAGAGTGAATACCGGAAACTTAGGGATGCTTTTCAGGATTTTGAGACAGTATAGGTGTTCCTTACACCAATTTTAGAATTATCTCAAACTCCCAATTCTAAATCATCCACTTCTGCAGAATTTCCTTAGTTATGTGCAATTTTTATTTTCTAGTGCAAATATCTTATTTATTCCCTATGTCTCAAGCTGAATGAAATGATTATTCTTTCTACTTCCAAACAGGGTTAAATACAGAGAAAGATCAAATTCAATCATGATTTGCAGTCAAAAACATAGGCAAATAGTATCTCAAAATCTCTTTGTACTGCCAAATGAATTACAGATGAGGTTTAAGTGACAAAAGTACAGAACTTCTACTGCTTTACTCCAGTAGTATCTTCGCAGTTCATGTTTGCTAAGTCTGTTTATAAAAGATATGATAGATTTAATCCTTGGTCTTAAGCAGACTGCAAATACTTACCTGTGGAATCCACAACCTCATATGACAAACACTGTTCCTGACCTGTACTTCTGGGGCAGCATGGCCTCGGCTGTTGGCAAGGGAGGCCAGAAGACAGGGTGATGTTGAGATAATCAGTGCAGGCTGCCAAGGATGTTTACTTTCTTTGATACTGCAGCTGAAAATGGAAGCAGCTATATCAACTGGCTGGTGATGGACTGGATTTGTCCGAGCAGATGTTGGTTCTTATAATCTGTTGCAGTGTCTGCCCCAAGAACAGTGGCTGACTTGATTGAAAGAGGCTTCATTGGTGGGTTTCGGCTCTCTTGCCTTCTGTGATGGATCTGGCTGGGATGGAGTTAATTTTCTTCATGGCAGCCCACAGTGTATTTTGGGTTTGTGGTTAAAACAATGTTGACACACCAGTGTTTTGGCCATTGCTGAAAAGCACTTGCACAGCTTCAAGGCCTTCTATTTTTCACTCTCTGTCCACAAAGTGATCAGGCTTGGAGTGGGTAAGAAACTGAGAGGAAACACAACTATGACATCCGACCCAAACGGACCAAAGGAATATCCTATGCCATAGGATGTCATTCTCAGCAACAAAAGTTCAAGGAAAATGAGAAAAAAAAGGGATATTTATGGTTTTGGTTTTTGTCTTCCCAGCTAGCTCCTACAATATGCTGGAGCCCTTCTTTCCAGGGAGAGGCTGGACATGTGTCTGTGCATGGAAAGTAGTAAATAAATTGCTTATTTTGCTTTTCTTGTGTATACAGCTTTTGCTTCATCTGTTAAACTGTCTTTATCTTGATCCACGGGCTTTCTCACTTTCCTTTTATTTTCTCCCTATCATGCGGCTTGTGGTTGTTTGGCTGCTGGCTAGGGTCAACCCACCACAGTCTCCTTTTAAGGCTGGGACAGGTAATGTGCATTTTTAGAAAAACATATCATAATTCCATCTGGAGTCCTAAGATTTTGCACATGTAATCTATTCCAGCAATTTGAAAACCAACTTGCATTCCTGAAGAGTGGCTATAGGCAACTGACTCCGCACACACTGCTTTAAACGTCTAGCCCTAAGGCTCTGATAAAAGGAGTAAGGCAGGAATTTTAGAGATAAGATTGTTCCTTTTGTCCTTAATTCACCCCATTAGATTTACCAGCAACTATTAGTGGTGGTCTGTATCACAAACTGTTCTCCCAGCCCTACACAATGCCAGAGGCACAATAGGATGAAATAGGGAAAGGCGATCAACTCACGGTTTGAAGTGAAATGGTAGGTCTGCTCTTCCATGGGCTCAGAATAGGCCAGAGTAGAAAAATGTGGCTTTGCTGTGCAAGGTGTGATATGTTTTGAAATGTGCAGTGTATTTGAGTTGAGAAGTGAGGCCTATATTAATCCTTAATTGCAGGCTTTCCAGCACTCTTCAGTCATTTTCCCATGGACTAGCCTGCTTAATAATATTATTTAAAGCTGTGGGTTATTTTGAGTAAAGTCTGATCTTCACCAGGTGTGAACTGTAATTAATTAATGTATCATGAATATATCATATAGTGGAAATGACCCCTTATTTTTTGTCCAACTGTAAATTGACCCTCCACATCTTTATCTACTGTCAATTGTGTTTTAAGACTCATTTATTTAAATCCTCTAGTCAATTGTCTGTTATAGATTTCACATGATCAGCTGTCTGCATGATCAAATTTGAAATATATGGCTGTGCACACAAACACATACATGCCTAGCTGTGCAAGGCAGAATTTATAGAAAAAAAAAAGTTTGCAAATCTGACTTTTAAATCCCTTTCATTACCCTCAATCTTCCCTTTATATTTTTGCACACAATGGAAAGGACCAAGATGACCCCCTCTCCAGTGTTTAAGGATTCCCAATGCCAGTTCACAGGAGCAAGTACCAGAGAATTGCTGAAGCAAAATGAACCAGAATAGGAGAGAAACATTTGCTTACATGTTTTGCTAAATGTACTTTAATGCAGTGCTTATATTAGTGCTTGTGTTAACTCTCTATCTATTAACTGCAATTCAACAAGGTGATCAAATAAGAGCATAATGTGACACTATGTACAATCCCCTGACTTCATCAGCAATAGCTCTTAAGCTTGAAGTTAAACATGTGTTTAATTACCTTACTAGATTGCCTTGTTAGTGGATATATTTTATTTAAGGTTATCTGGAGTTCTAATTTGGTTTTGTTGTTTTTTGGGTTGTTTGTTTTTCTCTCCACCCTTTCTCCATTCCTCCCGTTCAAAGATCAGGGCATGCTGCATCAAAAGTCATTTTCAAAGCTAAGGATTTTCCCTTCCCTCCAGTTCACAATGAGATCATATCTTCTGTTTGCTACAGTCCATGAAATAACTAATCAAGGAGGAAAAACAATGTATCTTCTAATTATCACAGACAATGTAAACAGAACAAAGATGCTCCTTAGTGCAATAAGACAGCTAAGTGTTTCCTCTTCACTAGTGTGGGCAAGACAACTACAGAGATAGGGAGGAAAGCTTTCTCCATTGCACTGGTGGGGATATGCACAATTTATCAGGCTGGCTGCTCTGTCATATCAGCGGAAGGACCCTGGAGAGCCCTGACCATGAGATTGAAGGTTGGTACCAATTTACTGCAACACAAATGCATTGAACAGGAAAGAGAGAGCTCCTAATATCTTCAATTTTCTTACATTATCCTGAAGGCTAGGGAATTAAATGAAACAGTAGCTGGTGACAACTTTAGAGGGTCCTGAATGCATGACAGAAAAAGTATTAAAATAGCTCAATAGTTTTATTTTATATGTGCGTGCTAATCTTATGCTTGCATAAGGAACCAGGTTAGAAATGGCTGCCTCTTGGATATGTGTCTCCTCAAGAGAGGTAGAGAAGTCTGTGGAGTTCAGTATCTGCCTGGTTCAAACTGGGAAGCAAGATTTTAAGAACATATATAAAATGTATTTTCAAAAACAAACAAAGCATATTCAGGGGTCTTGTAATTTTCTGTTTGTTCACTAACTTTGGAAAACTTGCATTGCACCTTTGATCTTTAGTAGTGCCAGTCTCTGCAAAATCTTAAAAACAGGAGAATATTTTGTGCTGCTCAGCCCTCTTGCCCATGTCCTCCAGAGCCCTCGCATCAGTCTTTCCAGAAAAGGCTGAAAGAGATCCATCCACACACCACACCAATGGGAGGTAATCAAGATCTTGTTGAAACGCTTTAGCTGGAGAGGGCTTTAAACATTAAACATCCAACTTTATTTCTCAGTTAGCCAATTCTCAGTTTACATTAACTATTGCAATACTGGGTGTTTATATAAAAGTCCATCTGCTCATTAAATCTTGCTTGTTTCTGATATTGCTGAATGCTGCATTGAATCCTCCACTCTTGAGAGACTGCAATATTAGTTCATGAAAATATTAAAAGAAAGCATTTATACAGCATCATCTCCTGTACACATTTAATACGTGTTCAAAACACATAACACCTTCCTTTACAAGGCTACCCATAGGAGCAGCTGCATTCCAAATGCCACTAGCAAGATATAAATAATAATACTACTACATGGTTATATATAACCAGGAATAGACTTAAGGCTTCCCTATACCTTCAATTTAAAGGACTGCTAAAGGCCATCATTTCCCATTTCCTAGTGGGTTATGGGAGAGGTGAGTCACACAATAAAAGGACATACACAATTATTATAGTATTACCATTTGCAATCCTGGAGTTAAAGGTCAATGTGGTTTGCTACTGTAACATTTCCAGGGATTTATAACTTGCCTGCATAAAAATTTGCTCCAGGTTAATATTTTTTACAGCGAGTGTTAGTCCGGATATGATTTTTCTTTCTTTCTTTCTTTTTTTTTTTTTGAATTTTTGTGTGCAGGATTAAAAAGAAAGAAAGAAAAATGCCTTACTATACATACAGTTCCAGTCCTGAGTTGTTTTAAATTTATGCTCTCTTGTAAACACACACAGTTGAGACTTTTAAACACTGCTTTAGGAAGCAAGGTAGGGAAGCTCTGCAGTGGAGAATTATGATGCTGAAGCTAAAAACTGCTTTTCTTACATTTGCTAAATTATTTCCACTTTGTGAGGAGACTTCTGCTTTGTGAAAGCTTGTTAAATCCCTTGTCTAGGCATTTCTTCTGTCCTTAAAAGGTAAGTGGCCTTGTGGCATTTTTTTTACTTTCCTCATCAGAGGGATTTTCTTCTCAAGTGTTTTGTATTAATCATTACCCACATTGTAAGATCTAATCCTAAGAAGCTTCTGAAAATGACAGAAGCTTTTAAAATGCTATCTTTTTGAGCACAAATGCTAAAAGAATATATTTTAATGTGAGTGCACTTCCTCATATCCTCAGCTGTGGTGCCCTTTTAGGTAAGAAATATCATGACATTTGATCTACTGTCGTGGAGGCATCTGTGCAGTCTAATTCAGGATGGGTGAGAGAGATGATAAAATACTTCTTTTATTAGGAAGGATAAGAATTAAATTGCTTTCTACAGAAAATGAAATAATGATAAATGAAGTAATTAGCCACTCAGCTTTTATGTTTTGGGGTGTTGAATATTTGGGTACTGCTCACAAGAAACAGCAGAGAGAAATTTCCCTAAGGCTCTGGTCTTGCAGGGACTGACCACTCCTGTTTTCCATGCTTTTTTTTTTTTTTCTTTCTTGGGGCATCTGTAATGCTGATATCTGGAGGTTGTATTTTTTATTGTTGTAGAGCAGTAGCTGGAGGAAGGATATATTCACAAACTTTTTGGAAAACCTGGAACTCTCTGTTAAAGAATGCAGTCTTGTTACTTATGATGAACCTCTACTAGGAAAGGGGATGTAGATGTTTTGGCCTTGGTGCATACCCGCACACAGACAGGTTTGTGGTAGGTTGTTACAAGCTGGGTGAGGTGACAGCAAGTGGTAATGTGTTAGAGATCCATGAAAACTTCTTGATTTATTTAACAGATCCTTTCTAAGCAGTGTGACATTTGCAGATTTAACATGCCATCAGTCTGACTAATTAGGCAGGGCAAAGTGCTGGGCTGAGACCTGTGACGGGCTTCTAGTGCCCCATCTTTGTGTCTCATGGCACTGTGCCTGGACAGCAGATCTGTTGGGTCATGTACCCCATTGGAGGTCACCAGAACATGCCCATTTCCCTGCATAGCACAGAGCTTCATTGTGATGCTGCTGTAGCCTTCATGAGCCACCACAGTGGTCCCACAGGCTCCAGGGACCTCGGGTTATTTCAGCTGCCATGGGAAGAAGATAGGTTCATAGGAGGTCATGGGCCCCTTTGTCACTGAGTCTGTTTGCTTGCTACTGCTGGTGGCCTTGTCCTCTCCTTGTCCACATCCAATCTCTGTAGGAACCAGCAGGCAATGGCCACTCAATCAGCACGCTCAGCTTTCTGGTGATTTTTTGTAGCCTCTCATAACACTTTCAAGAGTAGTCTTTAGGGTCTGAGATTTTGGGGCAGAAGGCAGGCAGGTGCATTAGGAAATCTGAGTCAGAAATTACAACTACACACGACATAAGCATGTGGACAAACTGCAGGAGGGTATGTGAGAAACCACATTGCAGTCTGAATGTGCTCCTAGTTAATGATCCTTAACAGGTGTTATGAGAAAGCTGGCTTAAAAGCACATAGGGCTTTTCCTTACACAAATTAGTTCAAATGTTTCTGCTGTGATTTATTTCTTTTGTAAAGGCATAATGGTAACAAGAGGTGCACTGGAAAGCAAGACACTTAACAGCCACTAAATTAGTAGCTATGTTGTGGTTTGCAGAACAAAGTCTTTTGTTTATTCAAATTAACCTACAAGTACATAATTTCACAAAATAAAAGCCAGCAGCTTTGGTAGGATCAGAAGGAGAGAAGGGGACTCTTATGCACTAACGAAACAGCCTTGTTACTTACTCTGAGGCTTGATAATTTTAAAAAATGTGACAGCTAAAACCCACTGGCACATGCTGCAAAGAAGGATGTGATAAAATAATGCTCCTCATCTTCAAGGCTGTCAGTTCAGCAATCAGTACTTCTATTCATCTCCGCGGCCTGCTAACTCAGTGCTACCATGCGATAGATAAACCCTAATCCAAGTGACAGCGTTCAAATCAGAACTGATTTGATTGTTCACATATGATACCACAAGACACCAGAAGCCTAAAGAGTTTATAAAAATGCCTGGATGTGTCTTGTAGGTACACTTCCCCTCAGAATCTCTTCCTATGTAGGATATACCAGCTCTTAAACCTGGGTTAATTTGTAGGTCATGAAAATGCTTTGGTGGCACAGTCAGTTCTTATCATAGTCTAACTCTACCTGGAGCAGGGAACGCTCAAAAATAAAATGTGTTTCAGACCTTTTAAAACCTACCTGTTCTGCTTTCAAGTCTCTCTTACAGGAAGTGAAATCCTTTTCTTTCTCTGCAGAGGTGAGACTTGCTCTTGAAGAGATCAAACATTAACACATTGTTTCCATACATAAAGCACAGTACGTGGGAGAGTGGTTTTCTGGCACATATGTCGATATCTCGAAAGTCATCCTTGCTTCTCAGGGTGCAACAGAGGTGCTTTCAACAACAGTCACAACAGAGCCGCTATTCAAACCTGAGGCAGTAATTGGGATTTTGCAGGTGTTCAGTGGGAGTATTATATTTAGGTTTTGAAACCTAATTCTGAACAAGACTCTGATGATACTTGTACTTTGTGGAGATTTCGAAGTTTAGTATGCCTTTCTTTTCTTATTTTTCACTAGCATATCCTGAAGTTTAGAGTAATGCTTAGGAGAATAATCGCTTAAGTAGTTCAAGAAGACAATGGCAATGGAGTAATTGAAAGCAGAATGTGACCTGTAGCTGTTCAAGATCAAGAAGGAAAACTGAATGACTTTTCAAGGAAATTGTCAAAGTGTCTCAATACAGAGTGAAATTATGGGACTTCTAGAGGCAATAGCTTTTCCTCTTATGTCGGGGTCATTTCACAAAACAAAGGAGAAAGTTCTCTTTGTAGTCTTATGTTAAGGAGAACAGATGTCTTGGTTTAACAAGGTACTTAGATCTGTGTCTAGTTTTGAGCTTATGAGATATTCTTTAGTTCTGTGCTTTAAATACTCAGTGGAACTAGGACATTGAAGTGAAGTGTTTTTCTGCAGTCAAACTTTGCACAAATTATATGGACACATATATCACTATATATATATCTACATGTATTTATTTGTTTATTTATTCACAGGACTGTGTGGTTCTTTTCTTTTTCAAAGGACATGAGTGAAAAAGAAATGCTTTTCTTGTACATGTTTTTGCCAAAAATGGATTGTTGCTCTCCTAGCACTACTATGTAGTTTCTATTTCTTCTTATCATATTTGTTAAAATACATAATTTTTTTTTTTTTTGTAAGTGTGGATTTATGTGTACATTGAATAATATTTTTCTAATATCATCATCGAGAGAACCCTAATCTAAACTTGTCTCAACTACAGGGTGCTTCTTTTTTTGGTGCTCCGTTTATTCTGTCTTTGGTTTTGTTTTTGTTAGTTCGTGGTTGCAAGGTGGATGCTAATAGGGAACAGAGAGAAGTCGTGGTGAATTCTAATCAGTATACTGAAATATCGGACTTATATTGAAAAACAAGAAAACAATGCTATGTGCCTATGTACAGACTTCCCTGTAACTTCAGTGGAATTTCAGCACTTGTTGAAATTCACAAGACAATTGCATCAGCTTCAGGCACTTCAAAGACCTTTAAATTTTGTATTTTGTTTTTGTTATAGGAGGGGTTTTTTTGGTACTTTAGACCACTACTGCTATCTCTATATAACCTGTAGGGTGAACCTACAGATTACAGATCAAATTGTGAATTTACATTGTGGTCAGAAGCGCAAATCTCATTTGTGAAGTTAGCTTGTGTTTGTGTCATTCTCCTCATCATATTCAACATGCATTTAACAGCTGTGGTCTTGTCAAGGTAGAGTGGCTTGTCACAAACAGAATCACAGAATCACAGAACAGGAGAATGTTAGGGGTCAGAAGGGACCTTGAAAGATCTAGAACAATTCCTCTGCTGGAGTAGGAACACTTAAATGAGGTTACACAGAAAGGCGTCCAGGCAGGTCTTGAATGCCTCCAGAGAAGGAGACTCCACAATCTCCCTGGGCAGCCTGTTCCAGTGTGCTGTCACCGTCACTGAGAAGAAGTTTCTTCTCATATTTAAGTGGAACCTCCTGTGTTCCATTTTGTACCCATTGCCCCTTGTCCTATCATTGGTTGTCACAGAGAAGAGCCTGGCTCCATCCTCATGACAATCACCCTTTACATATTTAGAAACATTGATGAGCTCACTCCTGAGTCTCCTCTTCTCCAAGCTAAAGAGACCCAGCTCCCTCAGCCTTTCCTCATAAGGGAGATGCTCCACTCCCTTAATCATCTTTGTTGCTCTGCACTGGACTCTCTCAAGCAGTTCCCTGTCCTTCTTGAACTGAGGGGCCCAGAACTGGACACAATATTCCAGATGTGGTCTCACCAAGGGGGAGGGGGAGGAGAACCTCTCTCAACCTACTAACCACACCCTTTCTAATACACCCCAGGATGCCATTGGCTTTCCTGGCCACAAGGGCACAGTGCTGGCTTATGGTCATCCTGCTGTCCACCAGGAACCCCAGGTGTCTTTCCCCTACACTGCTCTCTAATAGGTCATTCCCTGACTTACACTGGAACCTGGGGTTGTTCCTGCCCAGGTGCAATACTCTACACTTGTCCTTGTTATATTTCATTAATTTTTTCCTCGCTTAACTCTCCAGCCTGTCCAGGTCTTGCTGGATGGTGGCTCAGCCTTCTGGCGTGTCAGCCACTCCTCCCAGCTTGGTGTCACTAGAAAACTTGCTGACAGTGCACTCTATTCCCTCAGCCACATCATTGATGAATATATTGAATAATACTGGTCCCAGTACTGACCCTTGAGGGACTCCACTAGACACAGGCCTTCAACTAGACTCTACCCGTTGATCATGACTCTCTGGCTTCTTCCCTTCAGTCAGTTCCCAGTCCACCTCATTACGCGATTGTCTAGACCACATTTACTCAGTCTAGCTGCGAGGATATCGTGGGAGACAGTGTCAAATGCTTTACTGAAATCAAAATAGACCACATCCACTGCTTTGCCATCATCTGTCCACCTGGTTATGTCCTCATAAAAGGCTATGAGGTTGGTCAAGCACAACTTCTCCTTGGTGAAGCCACGTTGACTGCCCCTAATGATTCTCTTATCTTTGATATGCCTTGAGATCGCACCAAGGATAAGCTGTTCCATCATTTTTCCAGGGATGGAGGTGAGGCTGATGGGTCTATAGTTACCTGGGTTCTTCTTCTTGCCCTTTTTGAAGACTGGAGTGACATTTGCTTTCCTCCAATCCTCAGACACCTCTCCCATTTCCCAAGACTTAGCAAAGACGATGGAGAGTGTCCTAGTAATAACTTCAGACAGCTCCCTCAGCACCCGGGGGTCCATCCCATCTGGACCCATGGATTTATGGATGTCCAGATTGCTTAATTACTCCCTAACCCAGTCCTCATCAACCAAGGCAAACTCCTTCATTGTCCTGACTTCCTCTGGGGCATGTTCCCCTTTCTCCCTCTGTATGAAAAATTTTCCAGCCACTTCCACAGGTTCCAATCTTGCCCCCAGTTTTGATCTGCCTGCTTCTGAGTTACTAACGCTTCACTATTTAGCTCAGTGAAGATTTCCCATGCTTATTAAGGGCATAATGTACTCAGGCCTGGGGACTGAAACACAGACAGAGCCTCCAAATCTGCACAGAGACTGACCCTGCCTATGCCAAATGATTATTGCTTATTGTAGCAGTGCCCACTGACTGGTACCACTGTGCAGATACACTCAACAGGCCAGAAATGTTAAATCTTGCCCTCACAGTGCTACCATACCTGAGTATATAACACCTGTTGTAGTGAGTGGTTGCTTCATCACTAGTGAAAGCATCAGAAACTTCCCTCACAAGTACAATTTTCTGATTTTAAAATCTGTTAGCATTAATAAACAAAAATGAACTGTGGCTATTTCTTATTTTTGTTTTATATAAAAAGGTTAAAAATAGCATTAGAGTTTGGATAGTTTTTCTTTATTGTTTTATTTGATAGTAAGAAAAGTTATAACCTTGCTGAGAGGGTGACAAATTCAGTTACAGACAACCAGTACTTGACAGGTTCTATCAGAAAACCAAACAAGGGGAGAGTATGTATGCCCGCTACCAGCTGTCACAGTATTGAACAATGAATGTTTGATGAACCTGACCTACAAACACACACATTCCTGTGAAAGTCAGCTTTAAGTAGTGTCTGGGCTGACAAAATTCACAAGAAGAGGCCTTGGTGGATAATATATATAAACATGTATTAAATACTTACTTATTTAAGTCTCTCTTGTTGGAATCACATCAGTTAAATTTGACGTATAACTGCATTTTTCCTAAATGAGATGTGATGGAAAATTCTTCTGTGATCTAAGGACAGTTAGCACTGCTGAGTCTGATGGAGCTGTGTCCTTTTACAGTAGAGATTAACTTGGACCATGCTGTTCATACCATGAAAATCTCTTCTATTCTCATAAAAATTCACAATGAATCTTGTAGATATGTACAATCTGGTGAAACTCTGAAGATCTTTTATTTGTTTTTTTTGTTTTTATAGATTTATCTGACTTTTTGCTACAGAAAAATAACACAACAAAGAGAAGGAAAACACAGTTAGAATTTTCCAACTTCAGAAAATAATTTATACACCCGAAAGGTAGTAACCCTTCAGCTCAGCAAACTTTTATCATTGCAGTGAAAACCTTCTTGTGAAGACAGCTTCCTCTAAGCAGCAGATCCTGGGGTGCATTATACTATCTCATTATGGTCAAGCGAGGTTCCTTGCTTTCTCTTCTTACACTGCTGCTTTTACCTGCTTGGTGAAGGTCCTTATAAGGCTCTGTCCTCAATATTAGAATGCAGGTCCTAACAATGTTCTTAAAACTGGAGATGCTGACAGGGGACAGAGTGTATGACACAGATGACTTCTTGACCTAATCACATTCCTGGGCAACAACCCTTTGAATTCATTATTTTATTTTTCATAGCTACAGCCATCATATAAAACATTTGAATGTACCAATGAGGAGTAGCACACACACACACGCCCCCCCCTACAAAAGTTTAGCTGTTCTAACTCTTCTCCACTGTTTCTGTTTTCATTAGGAGCTGAGAGTTTGGACCAGATATCTTAGTTATTCTCTAGGGCCTTGTCCCTCATACTAGTATTGAAACAAGCTTTATTTTGTCTGGAAAATACAACTAGGGACTGGATCCTAAGTAGCCCTAAAAGCAGGAGAGAGAGGAAGGTGTTCGTGCCCTAATTCAGTGAAATCAATACTTATCAATCAATGTATTTTTGCCTTTATTCCCTCCTCTCTGACTCTTTTCTCTGTTTGCCAAAGGAAATAAATTTAGACTCCCGGTGTTTAAATTACAAGTGACAGTAGGTAAAGTTTGTAGGAGAACTTTTGTATTTCATTAGAGTGGCTGATGTAGTCAGAAATAACAGATGAGCCCTTTTGGAAGACAGATCTGCAGCTGGTCTGCTTTTTTTTCTTCCAAACATGTCAGTTAGTCTACATAACAGATATGATCTTTCCTTACAGAACTTGTCATGTTAATAATATTCTCATACTGTTACAACTATAACTGTACTAAATCAGTACTAGAGATGATAACAGCCTATCTGATGTAGAAAAATAAAAAAAGAAATAATTCCATTAAATGAGATGTGTGATCTCTTGGCTGTAAAAAAAAAAAAATATTTAAAATAAGAACAAACAAGACCCACAGATTCACATGCTTTGTTGCACTTGAGTAAAAGTGCAATCTGAGAAAATCTTTAAGATCTTATTTTTCAGAGCTTCTCTGACTATCAGAAATGCCCATCCAATGTTGTATCATGTGATTCAAAACATACAGTTCTGTCTTGGGAAAGGCAGTAGTCAAGGACTACTATCTTGAGTTGTGTTTCAAAATCTGAAGGATATTAATATGAATGACTTGGTTTGGTACTGTCATCTACATGTCATTGTCCTGTGAGACCTTTCCTCAGCTGCTGATGCCAACATGCAAGTGAGCTGTTTGGAGCAAATCCACTGAAGTCAATGGTGGTACACTCCCCCCACTTACGATGTGATTATTAAATACATTATCTGATGAGATGCCTCTTTCTTTTACTTCATCTATTTCTCATGCAAAAGCTATTTTTTTTCCCTGTGGTGACAATGAGAAGTTACATATATGCATGAGCATCTGGTTTGTCACTGATAGAGAAAAAAATTTCTCCCATAACCTGTTCCCGTGTAAACATGAAAGTATTTCAGTGCCGAGTGTCAGGGAGGAACTTGGAGTCAAAATTGCTTTACATCAATGCTTTTTTTCTATATCATAATGAAGGGATAATAAACTGCAATAATAAACTTCAGGGGCTTTGATAATACAGCCTGCAGGTGGCTAGTAAGGATAAGTGAACTGGCCCACTGCCTGGTCTGGCATTTGCTTCAATAGTTCGGTTTTTGGCAGCTTTTCCCAATCTGAGATTAGCGTCTTCCCCTTCCCACCTCTGATTTAACCTTTAAATAAATGTATGCCAGTGAAACACCAGATATTTGAGTATTTGAGTTGGTTTTTTTTTTGTTTTTTTTTTTTTTGGTAATAGGACCATTCCCAGGTTACCCCTTGCCCTATGATTCCTAGTGCTCAGCAGTACTACTTACCTCTGGCTGCAGGATCAGGTAAGTGTATTTTAAAAAAACTGTTTAATTGTATAGTAATTTTATAAATTATATCATACCAGGAACAATATGTTTTGGGTCTGTTGTTTAAAACTCTGTCTCCCTGGTACGTTGGGGAACATCACACTGATATAAGTAAGTGCCCGTTTTGAGGTATTATATATATACTGGACTGTTTAGACAGTATTACAAGGAGACAACCTTGAAGCACTCCCTGTTTGTGTGAAGCAGAGTGTAGGTCTGGTTGGGTGATGCACTCTCACATGGCTTGCTTTGTAATTCTTTGTGTTGAGACCATGCTTCCCTCCTCTGCAGAAAACCAGAGAGGTACCCGAACTCTAATTAACACACAGCCATTCTCACAGTAGAAACAATATAGGTGACTTCTGATAGAAGAGGCCTGATGCTGGTCTGTCTTGCATTGATAAAATTCCATCAAGTCAGTCTGACTCACCTGTGTTTCACCACTATACAAGTGAGTTATGAATCTGACAAACAAATTTATTATCATCATTGTCATTATCATTATTATTATTATTATTATTATTATTAACAGCATCTATGAAATAAGTGAGTTAATATATATGATTAAGTATAGTTAAAATAATTGCAATTGTAATTAGCAATTAGTAACAGCTCTGAAGCTATCTTACTAAGAAATGTAACATTTAGGTGAATGGAGGATTTTGGAAGGAAATACGTCTGACTTCGCTGCAATGTTTTTCCATCTTCTCTCTTACCTTTGGCTTGACTCTCATATATTCTTCAGTATCCCTTGAGTAAGACGCTGTGATTTCACAGTGTAAGCATATACAGGCTTACATTACTTTCTAAAATCTGTCATCTAGCACTTAAACCTTTCTTCTCCGACCCTGACACCATCTCATTACTAGTGTTTTTACATTTCTCATGCTTTTCATGATTTTTCCCATTTACCCTGCATCTTCTCTGTTCTGTTTCACTTCTTTCACCTATTCCTTCTGTCCCTGCTTCTGTCAGTCCTCTTAACCAAGCCCTTTCCTCTCCTATGTGTCCCTGCCCTCCCTTGCTCTCCCAGAGGCCAGACACTGCATGCAAGCTTGGTGCTGTCTGTGTGACTCCACAAGACATTTGAAGCTTATATCTTTTTGTCCAGCTTGGCAATTTACGTTTTGGATAAATTCAGCAATGCTTTAGAGCTGGAACCAGCAGTTGGGTGAATGTCTGTGCATCAGCTGGGCATGCTGGCTTAGAATGCTGCCAAGTCTCTGGCCTCAGAGGCTTTGCCCTGCTCCATCAAAGTGATCGGATGTTCACTGCTCACGCCTCAGTGCCTCATGGTGAGCAGGACAAGCTGCTTCCCACTGGGATAATAGCTGGAGCTCTCCTGGGACTCCAGCATGCCTCAGTCACTCAGGTTAAGTCACACTCTGTCCCCTTCACTCGGCCAAAGTCCCATCTGAGTTTCATGCTACCTCCTGTTCAACACAAAACTGCCATCCACTCCTCCCCCAGTAAGACTGATACTTTTGTGACCACATTACTCACTCCTCTCTTCCCTCTGGGGCCTGACACAGTGAAAGACTTGTCTGTGGCAATGGTCAAGGGTGTTCCATGGTGGAGCTGGGCTTGGTTGCTTGTGAATCTGGGTCCTGCATTCTGGGTTTCGATGCAGCTCAACACAATGAAGAGAGGAACTCAGGGAACTCAGCTTTGGAAATCCCAACATCCTGGAAGTGGCAAGTAAAGGCTATTGACAACTGCACTGGAAAAAGAACAGTGCCTGTTGAGAAACGGTTTAAGAAGGTAGTTCAAGAGAGACTGAGACGACCGTAACACACAAAGAGATCCCTGTGAGATGTCACGTTTGTTCTGTACGTGAAATGCACTGTTGCTTACGTGGCTTTGAAGTACTCATGTTGGGCAAAGCACTATGCAAACATGAAACAAAGCTGGACCCTTCCTGTAAAAGCTAAACATTCTGATATTGTCCTTGCATAATGGAAAAACAATATCCTTTACCTCCAGGTTGAATACACCTTTCAGGTCAGAGTCTTTTATTGACAGTTGCATTGTTTACTTCTACCTTTACAGACTCCTGGATCAATGCTTTTATTTTACAATGGATTTTTTTTCTTTTTTACTTGATGGACACTGCCTCTTGCAATATTGACACCACTGCTCTGAGCAGTGGAAATAGGAGGCAACATCTTGTTCTCTGCCAAAAATTCTCCTCCTTCAATCAGCCTCTGTCAGTGACAATAACATTGGCAGCTTTCACTTTGGAAAGCCTGAGGTATAATGTGATTTCAGGCTATTCATACTTTGCAGGTTGAATAGTTTATTTTTTTCCTCTTCTTTCTTTCTTTCTTTCTTTCTTTCTTTCTTCTTCCACCATTCTCTCCCCTCCCGCCTCCCTCCCTTTTTTTGAAAGAGAATCTGTACTCATTTAATTATTATTTCTTTGACTGAATTGCTATCAGTTCTCATGTCACAAAAATCTTGCAGAAAACAGAGAAGACATGAGCTCTTGTGCCACAGCTTTGGCTTACGTTCAGCATGTCCACAGAGCACTTCAGTACAAGTGGTACCTTTGTAGATGACATTTTTCTGTCTATGTCTGGTTTTTGATCCTGCATATACAGCCAGCAGGACAGAAACAGTATATACTGCACACAACTAGGAGTTAGGACATTCAAATTTGGCATGCAGATTGTGGTTTAGATACAATTTTCTGTATTACCCTGAGTTCTCCATGGCATTTTTCATGATAACTGCAGTACTGTCACACTGCCTTGTTCTGGTAGGTGGTACTAATCTTTTCTGGCAAGAGAAGTATTGGGTGGAGAATGATGTAGAAAATATCACAATGCCAGGATGCAAATTTCTGGGGTGCAGTAACTAATGTGAGTCACCCTACCTCTGGATCAATCTGTCAAGGAGAAAAACTTCAGAGATGGCTAAAGAGAACAAAAACATCAGCCTAAAGAAAACTGTCCATAAGAAAATGGACTGAAAATAATTAGCCTTGTTTACCATAAAAATGAGACAAACAGAAAGATACATAGAAGAATGGAAAAAAGAGTGGATGTCAACAAAAGAGCAGAATGACATTCGGAAGAAAAATAATGTGTGGGCTTATTAGTGTGGGAGGCTTGCTGTCACAACCATTAGCTGGGTGTCTGGTGGGACTCTTTCCAAAATACATGTACACACACACACACGTATGAGTTCTGAATGAGAGGAAAAACTCAGTGCATATGCCAGTGGTAAAGACAGAAATGCCTGTGTACAAGTTATCTTAGAATTTTAGATTTTTAAAAATGTTCCCATAAAGCAACTTTGAAGCACTGTCTAGTTTTGAACTTAAACAGGCCATAGTAATTATCATGTTGGCTCAGACAAACATCTTGGTAGTAAAGTACATTTTTGACAATGTGTTTTAAACCAAAGTTAGTAAATAACTCTATTTTGAGCAAATTGAGTAGAAAATGTATGGTATATTTTCATCTTCCTTTTTCAAATTTGGGGCATTTTAATCAGAAAACAAGAAATGTAACCTTCTACAGGCTTTCTCTGATTTTTTTTTTTGTTACCTATATTACATGGTATATGCTGTGTCTTGGGGCAGCAGGCGAAGAGTGACTCCACCACTTCCCTGGGCAGCCTGTTCCAACATCTGACAACACTTTCCATGAATATCCAATCTAAACCTCCTGTGGAGCAACTTGAGGCCATTTTCTCTCATCCTATCACTTGCTACCTGGGAGAAGAGACCAACACCCTTCATGTTACAACCTCCTTTCAGGTAGTTGTAGAGAAGGATAAGGTCTCCCCTCACCCTCCTTTTCTCCAGGATAAATGGAGTATTTGATGAAATTAAAAACAAGAATGTGATAAACCTATTTCTTAGGGGGTAAAATTAAGAAACTGAAGGATAAAAGAAAGGAAATTTTAGCAAAATTAAATTAGCAATGTAAACTTAAAGCCAACTCCCACACATAGCAGATAATAACATTGACAGCCCTTGGGAAAACAAACACACACAGCACAAAATACAAAACAAAACAACCACACAATTACAAAACACCACACTTTATTTTTTTTAGAATTTAGAGTGAAAAATACATAGCATATTTGTCTGAATATTATTTCCCTTTAAAGAAGGGGGGTTGGTTAGTAGGTTGAGAGAGGTTCTCCTTGCCCTCTACTCTGCCCTGGTGAGACCACATCTGGAATATTGTGTCCAGTTCTGGGCCCATCAGTTCAAGAAGGGCAGGGAACTGTTGGA
Organism: Patagioenas fasciata; assembly: GCF_037038585.1. Lineage (NCBI taxonomy): Eukaryota > Metazoa > Chordata > Aves > Columbiformes > Columbidae > Patagioenas > Patagioenas fasciata. The sequence continues at coordinate 28,682,577 of NC_092560.1, forward strand.
GAGGGTCCAGTTCAGAGCAACAAAGATGCTGAAGGGAGTGGAGCATCTCCCTTATGAGGAAAGGCTGAGGGAGCTGGGACTCTAACTTGGAGAAGAGGAGACTGAGGGGTGAGCTCATTAATGTGTACAGATATATAAAGGGTGAGCATCACGAGGATGGAGCCAGGCTCCTCTCGGTGACAACTAATGATAGGACAAGAGGTAATGGGTTCAAATTGGAACACAAAAGGTTCCATTTAAATTTGAGAAGAAACAACTTCTCGGTGAGAGTGACAGCACACTGGAACAGGCTGCCCAGGGAGGTTGTGGAGTCTCCTACTCTGGAGGCATTCAAGACCTGCCTGGATGCCTTCCTGTGTAACCTCATCTAGGTGTTCCTGTTCTGGCAGGGGGATTGGACTAAATGATCTTTTGAGGTCCCTTCCAATCCCTAACATTCTGTGATTCTGTGTGATTCTGTGAAGAGCTGTTTTGAGCAAGTCCTGATTTTTCTTAAAAGCACTTGTAGTTTGAAATTATTAGATTTGTGTCTGTTCCTTGGTAAGTAGTTAACCACCCAAGCAGTAACTTCTGTCGCAATTGGATTATTCATAGAAATAATTGTATGTGAGAGTGACAAAAATCACAAACTTTTTCCTTTGCCATTTCTGTGAATAACTTTTTTTTTTTTTTTAATTGACTGTAAGTGAAAGCATCTCTCTTTCATGCTACAGTTCCCTTCTTAGCTGCCCCAAGGACTGGACAGATAACATAGATAACATTGGCACACTCAAGATGATACCATCAGCAGCAGTCTAACTTGTTTCTCTGGTGAAGCCTGTCAGCCTTGCAGTGGATGTTATCACCGAAACAGCAGATATGTGTACCTGCTGGTCATATTAGTACAAGCTCAAGTTTGCGGTCCATTTGAAGTTAATATACTGGATCTTGAGCAGAGGTAGGTTTGCTACAAGCATGTATTGTACTCTTTCAAATGTACATGGAAGCAAAAATGTCTGGCTGTGTGACAGAGCAGCCAGCACCAGTGTTGAGCTCTTTCTATTAGAATTGCCATATTAGTACGGTACGAGCTCTAGACACTTTGTGCATGGAGGGCAGGTTGCCAGCACTCCTGACATATTTGTATCCTATCTGGGTAACAGCAGTGATTTAATTGAATGTGTTATGGGGAAAAAATGTAGCATCTAAAGTCAGTTCTCTGCAAATTGTGACTTCTCTTGATCAGTCTGTGACCCGTGGATCACAGTTTGGGAGTTACTGCTACAGCCTTGTCTCAACAAGATTGCTATAAATGGTTTTCAGCTATGATTAGTTAGTTAGTTGTGAGAATAGTTATGTCGAGTGCCAGTGACATATTTTTTGTTAATAGAATAAGAACAACGCTGTAGTGACTACTTGGTATTCACTTAAACCAGCATTATCACCAAACAGCAGTTCAATCCCATCCCTTCTCCCTGCGACTTGTTCACCATGTACCCTTCTCCTGTATTGTGCCAGCACAAATGCATGGCCTTTGTAGCAAACCTCATTGAGAAACAGATCAGCTAAAAGTGCCTCATCCCCTCTGTGTAGCTGTGTTTTCACTTGGGTCGAGCTCCCAGCCTTGTTACTTTACAAACGCTTTACCAGCACAATGTAGAGATTAGTGTAAGAGCAGCAGCAAGGCAGCAGCAGAATAGGAGTGAGATGGACTGTGGGGAGTGGAATAGATAGGGACTTTGTTTGGAGGGAGAATCAAACTACGGCCCTAAAATCAGCCTTCTAGTTCAAACACATTCAGAACTGTTTTTCCAGGGACATTGTTGAGTTTTCATTTAATTTACTGTTTTCCACCAACTTTGCCACCAGCAAACATTGCTACATTTCTTTCTAAACAGAAAACAGCAAAAAGGAACAAAGACAACAGAGTTTTTTATAATATGTTAGCATTTGTCCACTTTTTAAATAGCGCCCAGATTTCTGCAGCTCTAATCAGTTCTGTAGAATGATAGCTGATATTGACTTTCCTGAGTATAGAATTTGAAAAAACCCAAAACAAAACAAAAACAAACCAACAAACACAACAACAACACAAATATTTTTTCCTTCATATTTTTGTCACTGTTCCACTGGGCTGAATAATAATTCTTCACTGGTGAAACAACTATACCTTCTTGTTTCAAGGGGAGGAAATGAACTGGTCATTAGGAACAAATTGAAGTAACCACTTTGTATCAAAGTCAATATGTTGCTATTGTAAAACTCTGGTAATCTATCTGTGTTTAAAAGCCATGTCAAAATAGTAGTTTTACACCTCCTTTTGGCTACTTTATCAACAATGTCTGAAACATGATGCAGTTCTTAATTCCTGAAAATTTTGCTAGACAACATGGCAATTTATAAGAACAGAATAATCATGTTTAACCTATTAGGCCACCATCTCCATATTTTTCACAAAGTTTTTAAAGTGTTACAGTAGCATACTTTCCTAGATTAAGTGATTTACAGAAAAAGTAGGGATAATAAAATGCTGTATTAAGTCTACAGAAAGATTCCTGTATTTCTAGACTGGGACTTCACCCAAGAGATCTGAAATAGTTTTAGAATATAGAATGCTTCTCTACTTTGAAATCGAAGTATCTATACAGACACATACATCAGACCAGATTAGCAGATAATGTAAATCAGTGTAATTCCATTAAGTCAGTTATTTATTGCAGATGAGGTTCCAGCCATATGCTAGTACATATGCATATATACTCACAACACATACACACACACACGTGTATATGTACATGTGTGTGACAAAGAAAATCACTTGTGCGTGTAACTATGTGATCACGTACAACTGCTCTCTTTTGCCAGCAATTTTTCCATTAGACTGGAAAAATGGAAAGCTGTCATGTACTTTAGAGATTAATTATTTGTGGTTATGAAGCACACAGTGCTTCACAGCCCTCCTGTTTTTAGGGGTGTCCCTTGCTGAGAGAGCAACAAGGTTATTTGTTTGAAAGTCATCAATGATACAAATAAAAGACTTGAGAGAAGGAGGGAAGTTTCATTTCACTGAATTTGTCCATGGAGAATGCATTCAGTTAATATTATGACTTTTAAAACGTGGGATGCTATTGAAAAACTGCTCACAGAGGTTTGAAATATATACATGCTTCCTGGTATATAAAATCTTCAGTTCTGTGGTTTGGATCAAGGAAAGTGAACTCCATTTTGCAACAATGAGAAGGGTCTTGGGCTCCTTTTCCTACATCAGCCACCATTTCAAGATACTGATGGGGAGAAAACATTTGAGCAACCTTACAAGGAAGGTAGTTTGTACCAATTGTAAAACCCTTTGCAAGGAAAACAACTATTCATAAAATATCAGGAGCAATGGATTAAAAGATAGAAGGGATGATCAGAGCTCATATCTCAGGAAGCAGATCTTCTGATCTTTTGTGTATGTACCCAAACTACGGCTTTTTCAGATAGCTGTTTCCACTCTTGAACGTTTTATTTCCTGTATTTTTTTTTTTTAAGCATGTTTGTTTTTATCCTTTTTAAATATACAATGAATAACTTCCAAGTGGACAACAAGCCTAATTCTTTTCTCAGCTACACCTTCATAAAACCAATACAATTCTGTCAAAACAAATGAATAGAAGAGTACTATTAGTTTGCAGACTGCTAAAAACAGCCCGGTTCATACAAAGGAAGGATATCTGTTGTTCTTTGAGTTTCCTATTATCTATATTAAGCCTCTAGGCTACTTTTTACTTCAATTATGATTGCTAATGCTTGTTCCTCTTTAGCACTGGGATTCTCTGTCGGATAGTCTAGGCATAGTTTCTGTCTTGGTGTTTGTCCTGGGTTTGTCTGGGATAAAGTTATTTTCACAGGAAGCTGGGAGGGAACACAGCCAGGACAGCTGACTCAAACTAGCCAAAGGGATTTTCAATACCCTGTGATGTCATGCTCAGTATATAAACTGGGGAGCTCATCAAGGGACAGAGTTGCTGCTTTGAAGTGAGCCAGGCATCAGTTTTCTGAGTGCTGAACAGTCGTGTTGTGTATGACTTGCCTTGTATATTCTTCTACTGTTATTATTGTTATTGTTTATTTCTTCCCTTTGCTGCCCTGTTAAACTGTTTATATCCCAAATGACAAATTCCACCTTTTTTTTTTTTTTTCCCCCAGTTCTCCTCCCCATTCCACTGGGGGCAAGGGAGCAGTAAGGGACTGGTCCAGGTACTTAATTGCTGGCTGGAACTGAACCACAACAGCCCTTTCTGGTGCTCAACATGGGATATAGAAGTTTGGGATAACAACAGATCCGACCAGAGTGTGTTAAAAGAAATTTATTATTATACACATTTATTATATTAGTTAAATAGTTGCTGGTCGCAATGCTGTTTTGTTCTTCCACATGGTTATGTTATGTAAATTCTTACATGCTTTATGCATTCCCTGCAGTGCTGTTTATCACCTCTGCGAGAAGGATCAGGATTATCATGTTGCTGTCCTGTGTAATATTGACTTATGATATGATAACATCATTGGTCATGAGGTTAAGCTGGTATTTGTATGCAGCACTGCTGTCATGTCCATACCTAGGGAACTGTCTCTTGGAATTTATCAGCAATTGTACCTAATCTATAGGGAAGATGGTGAAGATACTTCTCCCTACTCCTTCACCTTCCCCTTCTACTTCAGGCTACATACAACAGTTTTTGGGAATTTTGAACATTCCTGGGATGTCCAAGCTAGCATACTCTTATTGTCATGTCTCCTGAATGTGTTTCAGATCTTGTTCATGGTTACAGAAAGATTTTCAAGAACACCACCCAGAGATCTGCCCCGAGCCTGGATAGTCATGGGTGGCATGGCATGCAGGAGAATACGGGCAAGTATCTAGAGAACTTCTCACCTCCAGCAATTTGAAACTTCAATCTCAAACAACTACAGGACCCTGATGAAGTGATAGAATATTCAAAAGGAAAATGCTCTGGCTATTCCAAAGAGGCACAATTTACTACATTGTGCAGGGACATGGTCAGTATCTACCAAACACTGCTTGATATTATACAGTGCTCTCAGGGGAAAGAGATGGAAAACAGATGAACAGGCACTGCGGCTATTCCCACTCTTATGCCAAGCACTGCAGCTTCTCCAGCCCCAGCAACAGGCACTGTGGCTGCTCAAACCCAGGCAACAGACACTGCAGCTGAATCAGAGAACCAACCTTTGCTGCTATCAGCAACCTCTGTCCACAAGAAGAAATGTTGCAAAAATACAGTTTACTTAGTGAGGAATGGTGAACCAGGGTCATCACAAGAATAAAAGGAAGAGGCAGAACCAGAGATAATCACCCGATCCTTATTCCTGAGTGATCTGCAAGATATGTGAAAAGAGTTTAGCTGCCATCCAGGCAAGCACGTTTTTGCATGGCTGCTCTGATGCTGGTGTAAAAGGGTCAGTAGCTTGTGATTAGAAACTAGGAACCGTGTCCACTGACAAGACAACTGAGAAAAAGACACAAGCCCTCAGCTTCTAGATACGACTTCTGTCAAGTGTGAAAGAAAGGTACCCTTTCAAGGAAGATGTTACCTGTCACTGAGGCAAGTGGACCACCACAGAGAGAGGTATCCAGTACCTGTGGGATTTAGCTGTGCTGGAGGTGATTTATAACTATCTAGATAACGAGGACTTATCCACAGGTCCCAATTAAGCCCAATGCACACAACCCATGTGGCAGAAGTTTCCATAGAGTGCATATATTAATATATGCACCATTGTCATATGCCAACTCATTGGCAGTAATGACTTGGAAAGAAGGTGAGGGACAAATGGTGGATGAATTGGGTGGTCAACTCTGGCAATATGACAGAAGTTCCTCTTCCTCTTTATTTTCCTGCATCTTGGCTGTGAAGAAACTGTCAGACATGCCAGCTGAGGGAATGTCCTGAAAGTTCCAACGATTCCAGGGTAACTTCCCCTCCCCACCTGTATGGACCAGTATCTCAGCTAGTAGGAGTAAGTGTTCCTCAGCAGACGAGAGAGGATATAGAAGGTAAACACCATGAGGCACCCTGTGGTTTTACCTGTGTGAGGACGGAAACAACATGAGGAAGTGGGATGGAAAATCTACGTCAACCCAAGCGGTACAGGTACACGAGTTTCTAGGAAAAGCAATCACAAAAGGGGATTCTTCTAGGAAAAATGCCACTCCAGTTTCCAGTGGGCAGTTCCCCAGACAGATTAGAAGGGCTTCGCTTACCTCTGATCGTCTTGAAGTGATTTCTGATTCGTTTTTAAAGAAGCAAGTAATAAATACTATGATCAGGACTAGAGGGGCCCTACCTCCAGCCAGGTAGAGAAGAGGGACAACTGGATTTAGTGGACTATGTGGGTTCAATAGCCTAGCATGTCAGACTCACAGCAGTGGTGCCCAGTGTAGTGTAAGGCCATCAAGAGGGGCAGAACCCATCTCTATTTCTGGAGTAACAGGGAGATCCCAACAGCTAACTGTATTGGAGGCCAAAATGAGCCTAACTGGGAATGAGCGGTGGAAGCACCCCCATTGTGACTGGCCCAAATGATCTGTGCATCCATGGAACAGCCCATCTCAAGAGAGGGTAATTCAAAGACCTAAAAGGGCACTGTGGGCTTTTGGTATAGCTGCCTTGGAGAGAGAAGAAATTAGACAGTTGTCTACCTTATCTGGTCCTTGGAGGAAACTTCAGCTGTGAGACTGCTGAAGGTTGAAGAACAACATGTGCCAATCTCTATGACAACAGCGCATCAGTGGCAATATTGCACCAACCAAGACTCTGTCATTCTCATCCATGAACTGGGGCTAAACCACAACAGCGTTAATTGCTGGTAAAATGCAACCAAATTTTGTACCTTCTGACAACCACAAGCGACATAGAAGGAGATGATTTATTAACAGAAACTGCTTTAATGAACCTGTCTAGCTTCACCGAGTACTTGCTTTTCACATGTGATCCACATATTAAAATATAATCCTGAAATGTACCAGTGAACAATAAACTGTAAAACCTAAAGAAAAAAAGGAAGGCCAGGACAAAGACTGATCTCAAGGCTGATTCAGACCCAAAACTTGTTTCCAACTCAGAATCAACTCCTCTCTTTCTGTGCTTGCTACTACTCCTACCTCCTATATCTTGACTTTTTCGGTACTGTGTTTCAGGACCGCCCAGCACTTTCTTTACTCTCTCCTTGATGTACATTTTATACACTTATAAGAGTTCTGTCAACATCATAACTTCCCACAGAACTTTATTTCCTTTTCCTTCTCCTCCCATCTTCCTCCGACTTACTCACCATGTGTTCCTCCAGTCCTGCTTTTACTTCTGTGCCTCACCATTTCCAGCAGCTGATCTCCTTATTGTTGAGATGCTCTTGGTGTAAAATCAAGCACCACTGCGATGTGATGCTGCAGGGCCACAGAAGGGAGGCTGAGTTTTATAGATCTTTTCAAACATTTTGCTTCTGGAAGGGTAGAGGTGTAAGAAATAAGGCCTAGAGGAAAACTACATGGACGGAGGATGAAATTGAGGCACTTCCTTAAGATTTTAGGGGAACAGAGAAGATTCAGATTTTGTTTGTCATTACAGTCTACACTAGGTAACTCATATTGAAGTAGTTACATGGTTTTTTCCTACCACAGGATGCATTCTTCTGAGGAGGGTGTCATTTACAGGAAGAAAATATGTGGAAAAAATGAGGATGAGCCTAAGCAAAGTGCATTTTTGAAATACACCTCCTGTCAATAGAACTTATTACACTCAAAAATCTTACGAAAAGTCAAGAATGTCTGCTATAGCAAGACTCAAAAAATATGTGTTCAAAACAACTGCAACGGTCTAGGTTTTGACTAGAGACTTAATTATTTCACATTTTGGTAGCTGCAAGTAAAAATTACAAATAGCATTGGCTCTAGGAATTCATATATTCAGAGACTATCTGAAGAATTTACAAGCTAAGCACCAAGGAGCAAATATAGATAATCACATGTTGAATGGAACAGTTCATATGGATAGTACATTGCAAGTTCAAATGAACAGCTAAGATTGTTAGAGAGAGAAAATGTCATTTTACCCTCTTTACAAATTGGTTAATGAGGTGCCATTGGATTAACTAACTTCCCAAAGGTCACATAAGTCTGTGGCAAAATGATGAACTGAAATTGGCTCTCCAGTTTGCACAGTTTGACAGTGAAACACTGTCTTTATTTCCATTTCCACAGTAGTGCCTGTATTTAATCTCTGCTAGCATTGGTTAAAGTTTCCTTCTAAATCCAGAGAATATTAAAAAATACTTAAAAAAACCAAATCTCTTAAATAGCCCTCCCAACCTTTTTGCTGAATGCTTTCCTGTCCCTTGGGTTACAGAAGCAAATTGTGTTATAAACATGTTAAATTGTGTAGGCTCTATTCTCATCAAAGAAAGCAAACCTTCACGTTAGGAAACCTGAGGGAAAAATATTTAAAAGGAAAGAAGACATATTTCATATTGGAAAGATTTGCATGTGTTCAGCATTAGATAGAGAGCTTTAGAGAAAGCTCATAAGAGTCTGAGCACTCAGGCTTTTCTGGGTTCCCCACTGGGGACGTGATACTGCACTTGGTTAATATGTTATAAACACAAACTGGCTGGTACTTGCTGTATTTACATTGCTCATTAGAGGTTTGAGTTTCCATAGGGAATTCAGAATTCTTTCTCTTATGGAACTGCTTCTTTTTGGAGAGATATAACAAGCTACGACCATGATCAGCAACAGCACAGAAACAAGAAAAGAGAGCAGCAGCAGAAAGATTATTTGCTCCACTCATTTAAGCCACAAGCTCTGACTCTAGTCTCCAGCCTTCTATGTATAAGATTGTTCATTATAGATTGCAAATCTTTCTTATGAGATCTGTAAGAAAGACCTTGTGAAAAAAAGACAAAATTTGTCCTCTGCTATGCAAAGTATGTTTTCTTACTGAAAACACAAAATGTTATCAATTTGTCCTGTTTCATCAATACAAGATTTGAATAATAAAACTCTTTCATGTTTCTATTTCTTACTGGTAGCTTTGTTGATAGACTGGCGCTTTTGACATCTCTTTTAGGAAGCAGAGCATAATTATGTTGTCCTAAACCACATTTTACAGCTGAGGAGAAAATATTTTTGTTGTACGTGAAGCTATGTAAACCAGATTTAAAAAGAGCACAATTAGAATGGAAGTGTGAGGGTGAGTATTTCCATCCCTAAATCCTATAGAACAACCCTGACAACTGTTGCTCTGCTGTTGCCTAGCACTCCTCACACTCCCTTTTCAGATGGTCCCCATCTTGTAGGTTCTGTCCACTGCCAGGCATCTCATCTGCTGTGCCCGTTGGGATTTCACTGCACCTGGGCACTTGCAGGGTCTCTTAGTGCTCACCAGTGAGCCCTGTGCCGGACACCTCAGTCAAGCTGGCAGAAGTTATGTGATGTAGTATCTAAAATCTAAGCCAAGGTTTTCTCATGGCCCTTGACTCACGGCTGTAACAGGGTTAGCAGCACATGACATGGCCTTCACCACACATCACAGCAAAAATCTAGCCCGACTTTACTAAAGTCAGAAAACTTGGGCTTATTTATGTCTACGGTGAGTTTCACCCCTCATCTCTAATTCACTGATTTGTAAAGCTCCTTAAAATAGCTCAGCTGTCAAAGTCGATGTATGAACCCCCCGTCACTATACTAACGTAAATTATTACTTATCTAAAATTTTTAAAGGTGCAAATATATGGCATTGCAAAATGGCATTTGACAGCAAAGTGTGACTGCACTGAGTGATGTGAGCTTTCAGTCTGCTGTGCTCCTAGAAACAAATTGGAGCACTTTCGCACATCTCCCGTCTCGAGGTCTGTTTGCGGTTACTACAGTGACTTCTCTTTGTTCTGTGTTCAAGTGCTGTAAGAGTCAAGGGCTCATCTGTCATGTGCTATAGATAATCTCAAAAACACCTTAGCAGACAAGGTACAAACCTCAGGGCTGTTTATATTCATGAAAACATTTCCCCCCACAGAGGTCACATTGAGTAAGATAAACCAGTGTCATCAAATATGCAGCATACATTGCATCAGGGGTCTGGCACTGCAGGCATAACACCTTTTGTGAGTTGCATCAAGGAGGACTGTTTTTGTCCTTAGCTTGATCATCAGTTTCAAACGCCCAGTGCTCTTGTAGTTCACATGTAAATAAGAACACAGGTTACAAATATCCTCATTTCTCATTACTGAGATGACAAAATGCATTTTCTCCTACCTGACTGCCTGATAGCCATGGGGAAACTGATATACAGATACTGTGGCTGTAATATGTAGATAATAAAAGAGGCCTAATAAAATAGAAGAGCTGCCTGACAGCAGTGCTGTAGAAGACTGCCTTTCCGTAGTTGCAGGCTGCAATACGTGCCTGGTGCAGAATCAGGTCACAGGTTGTATTTTTATCCACAGCAGTAACGATCCTCTATAAAACCCACAAAATAATTATTTTTTTCCTGAGCATTTTATGCCTTGATCAGGGAATGCAACTAGAAGCCATTGTATGTTTCCTGTATGTTACTGCTATTTACAAAATTTAGCAGTTTCACGCGAAGATAAGAATCAGGTGTATGTGGATATTTGCAGCACTCTCCTACACATCCCATGAGCAGTTTTCCACTGACTTCAGTGAGTTTTGGATTAGATCTTTTGTTATTTAAAACCAGTTTTGAAGGTTGATCCAGTATACACTCTTCACAAATACATATATTAATATTTCTGTTTTGTTTTATACTCACTCTAAACAACCTAACAGCTATTACTGATGGCCTCTATTTCATTTTTAAATAGTTGAAATCCAAAATGTAACTATACACTAATTTTCTAACAAACATTAAGAAAAAAGCATCTGGTTAAAACTTGTTAGAATAATAATTACAACAAATAATTTTGTGTATATGCTTTGCCTCTACACTTGCTTCATTTTGCTAAGTAGCCTATGTGGAATACAATTTACTTTAAAAAAAAAAAAAATCCCTGTTCCATTCTGTTTTGGTTTGTGGGGTTCTGTTGTCAGTTTATCCTAAAGTACTGTTTCCTCACATTTGCATCTACCAGCCTTTTTAATGTGATATTCCATTTAAACTGCCTTTTAATTGTATGTGCTGCCTTGGCAGAACATGACTGATGTACCAGCGTTAATTAGGGCTCCAGTCAGCAGCCTATGCCAGCTGGAAACTGAGAAACAAGCGTAAATTATTCTGTCATCAATCAGCTTGAAAATGTTTGAATCACTAATTAGTTTGCAATTTGGGTGACAGTTTATCTGACGCAGGCGGTGTCAGAAACTTCAGATCTTAGATGAATAATTTGCCAGCAACAAGCACATATTCCCTGCTTTTAAATACATGAAGGTTTATCTGCATGTTGAAAGGTGGCTCAGCAGTCTTCATTAACTTCCAACTGGGACTATGTAAATCAGGAATCAGTGTGAGGCACTTCAGTCTGTGGTGGCTTAGCAGATGATATTTAGAGAAAGAAAGCCTCTTTTCTCTCTTTTTTTATTAATAATTCATAAACTGATAGACGAGAATGTTTGGGCTTTAACAGCTTAAAAAAAATCACAATGGGTAAAAAAAAAAAAAAAAAGGCAATCACCCCCTTTTACATGAAAATTAGTTGTGCTGCATCTTGCTGTTTAACTCATTTATTCTCCTCCACTGTCATGTGTCTGGAATGTTAAGCAGCAAGTGATTAGCCCTTGTCCTTTAAAGCAGGATCATTATTGGGGTTTTATTAAATGGCAGACTTGTCTTTCCATTTAAAGGATAAGGGGGGGAAACAAGAAATTGCTAACAGGAAGTAGCAAAGGTTATCCGTGTCACAAAAGGAGAAACTGTTCAACATTATAAATGCAGTCAAGAGGTTCTTAACATCTGTGTTATTCTTATCTATGAGAGAGATAAGTTTGATATCTTGCAACACATCCAGCCGTTGTGTGGCCTATAGATAAAACACAATTGTAGAAACAATTTAGGACAACAGTATATTACTGGCTAGAGAGACACCAATGTGTCTTCTATCTATGTGTCCATCCTTCTAGATCTGAAAGATGTGTGGTTGGTATGGAAAGGTGCAATTACAGGAGCACGGAGGAGAGATGTTAGCTGACCTCACTGCTAAGTACCAAAGTCAGGTGAGGGTGTGATTTTCGAGTTCTCTGTGCCTGGTGAACGATTTGTTCTCTGCACTCAGAGCCTTGGCAAGGTGAGAGAAGTGGGGGAAATTACATTGTGTAATTATGATTAGCTGGTGCCAGTCTGTAAGCACATCACAGCAGTAGCATAGGAGTGCAGCTGCTTAATATGTGTGCATGAAAGGATTTGAAGTAACAAATCAATGACAGTTTGGTGACAGCCCTTTTCCCTTCTGTCCTACACACCCCTGCTCTCAACTCCTATTTATTATAGCCAGAATGAATCTTTCCCTGGAATGTCCTGTCTTAGGACCTCGCATGCATTAGTTTAAAACTTTACCAAACTTCATCTGTTTCAGTACATTTTTTCATATATTATGTAGGCAAAATAATTTTGTTTTCAGAAATTTCTAGTAAAACTGATTTTGCTGCTTCAGGAAGGGAAAAAAAAAACCACAAAACTGACAATGCATTATTTTGTACATGCTGAAAATTGTGATTCTTAAGCTGCTTCACTGTGATCCTGTAGTGCTTACAGGCAGAAACTTTTTAAGTTAAGCAAAATAGATAGTCCGTATGACAGAGCAGTGTTTTGCATCTTTTTCATGGAAAAAAAAAAAAAAGGCAAGGTTGGTCAAATCACAAGATCCTTACACAATTTCACTTCACCAAAGGTCAGGAGGGATTAGACAGACATATGGTAGGTGTAGTCTTCAGAAGTCCCCTGGCAAGGGGAACACAACAAGGCTTCGTACATCACTGCAAATGAGCTATGCCCTGAGAAAGAATCAATATAGTACAGGAAAGGAAGCTGCAGAAGGATGTCCTCAGGGCATAAGGGGTAACCAGCCCTTTAAACTGGTGACCGCCACTGTGTCCCTTGTCCAGGCTAAGTACCTTCCACGGATGGTCCTTAGTTGTGCTCCTTATTTGCTGGGTGCCCAAAGCAGGTGGTCTGATTTGGGAAGTCCTGACTACTGACTGTTCCGTCCACTATCAGGATCACAAATGGCACTTCTGGCTTTAATCTCTCTGTCTCAACTCTGTCGGCACAATACAAGAAAGATAAATTCCTGTTTGTCAAGCACTTTCATGAACTATGTAAAAGGCACATGAAGAAAATAATGCTTCTGGCTTTAGAGTAAAGTTTGAATAGTGGAACAAACAAAGCTTCGAACCGCACGCTGCAGAATAGAGATAAAGCAAAACAGTGAGTAGCTGCTTACTCTGTAAGCCCTCCTCTAAACCTTGAGCAAGACTGGTCAGTGTAGGATTGAAAAAAAAAAAAAAAAAGAAAAGAGAGCTACATGGGAATTTCTTTCGAAAAAAACTTTTGACGTGTTACTTTGTTTGATCAGAAAATACCAGTTTCTCAAAACTGCAGCTTTTTTATGGAAACAGATTGATCTGAATGATGTTTTTGTCAGAAGGACTTCCATGGCCCAAAGGAGAATTTCTTGTCAAAAGCTAAGTCAGAGAGCAATAAACCCACAGAGGCAGACCCACTCCAGAGCAGCCACCAGCTTTGTTGTTAGGCAACACTAAATGCAGTGCTGCTGTAGGAGAGTGCAGCTGTCTTGCAGGAGCAGATGATGACTGGAGGTCACGCATCTGGCAACAGCCCTCCTCCTTCTGCATCACTTACCTCTCTTGTTATGTCCTATTTATTACAGGCAGAGCTGATGCTACCTGTGCACTTTCTTGACACTTCTCATCCTGCTTTCCCCATCCCAGAGGAGACCTGAGATCATTCAAGCACTGGAAATCTGCTCTTATGCTTTCTCTTCCTGTTTTTATTTCAAAAGGTCTAGTTTTTGTTCTTAAATGGAATTTAAAACTAGCAGTGTTTTATTAGTAAATACCACTACTGGACCCTGGAAATCTTTCTGAGGATCACATAAATACCGTAATGCTAATGAACACAGGGGCAACAAATGACACAGCCTTAATTCTGGCATTTTCTCACTTTTGACTAATTCTTCAACTTTAATAAGGAAAACACACACACACTTGCTTACCCTGTAAACACTGGCAGAGTGAGAAACTGTGAACTCTATGATATGTCTAAGGAAAAAAAAAATATCAGTGAGTCAATTTAAGCTAGTGCATATGGACTAAATATTTAAATAGCACAGTAGTGACAAAAGACTTCAAAAAATAGTTATATACAAAATATATACAGAATCCTGGTTCTCAAAACCATGCAAACTAAATAAATCTAACAGATGAATGATGAGAAGAGAAACTGTTTCTTCTTCAGAAAGAAAAATGACAGCTAACGCTTAGAGAAAGAGACACATAAAGTTGCACTGAAAGCCTTTGACAACGTTGTCAGCTGAGCAGCAATACACTGAGTCCTGGTTTAAAGCCTTAACCTCTTCATAGTTGTTTTTCTTTTTATTTGCATGAGGTGCAGACAACTTCTACACCATCACATTAGCTCTCTCTTTAGATGAGAAGAGACCTTTTATATGTCGGAGTTCAGCTTTCCTGAATTTAACTTACCCTAGAGAAGAATGATGTTGCCTTTGTTAAGAATCACCTTGGGATCAAGATGTGAGGTTTTTGTCTTTAAATGTTCAAATTTAGCTCTAGAAAAATAAGAACTGGGGGAGAGTTGTTTTAATTTAACCATATTGTTTTAATTTGTAAGATGAGGTCAGAAATTCCAGAATTCTGCTGTTGTCAGAAGCTGTCCTCAGACAAGTCACCCTTCAATCAAAGGAAAGGGCTGAGCACCAGTTCTATGTGGTTCAGCTGGAAGGAATTCAATCGCAGATACTACTCTGTTATCTCAGCACCTGTTGCTGAACAAAACTGTGATGACATCAGGGGAGAAGGATGGGTTAAAATAAGAAAAAATTGCTTGTTTGGTATCACAGAGCTCAAACTTCTACCATAACATTTCTCTATACCTCCTTGGTAGTTTCTTCAACTATTGTGAAGTATTTTCAAACTTCTTCATTTTTGTTTTTTGTTTTTTGTTTTTTGTTTTTTTTTCTGTTTGCTATGTTCTTTGTTTGTTTGTTTGTGGTTTTGTTTATTTTGGTTTTTTTTGTTTTGTTTGGCTTGTTTTTTTGTTGTTTTTTTGTTTGTGGGTTTTTGTTTGTGGGGTTGTTTTGTTTTGTTTTGTTTTCAATTCAATGTGATTATCCTTTTCATATGTTGATATTGTGAAAGGGTGGAGTCTCTGCTGTTGTACATCAGCTGGCATGCTTTGTCACTGGTGAGGGAGACATGTGCTGGTAAAAGGGTTGACATTTGTTTACCCATTGCCAACACTGAGATGACTTGCAAAGATAACATCTCACATGGCTTTTGAAACTATTCTTCCAGAATGAGGTCAGGTTTATTTAAATTGATCACATTTTAAATGGAATACAGAATAAGAACTTTTCTCTCCTAGTTTGTTCTCTTGATTCCTGCCACTTCGTACATCTTAACAGACAAAATGAATCAGGAAGAAATATGGGGAAGTGGACATCCTTAATCTCAACTGAATATCCTTAAAGGAAGTAAGTTCAGAGAGAATAATCTGAACCTCATCACAGAAAGGCAGCTGAGACACCAACTAATTTAAGGTTAAAACCATAGTAATCCTCGATAGAGTGCTACCAATGAAAGACCAGTGAAGACTGAAAAGTGGATATAGATCTGGATGAACTGTTGCTTAGTTTTAGTCATTCAAACTGAATGCTTTGCGTAGGAGCCTGTGTGCAAAGGATGTCCTCAGTAATCAGTGGGAAAAGATAAGCATCTACAGCATGTGGTAAGTGGCTGAATTGTGCATATCCTCCTACTGATTACAGGATCCTTTGCTTTGTGAAAGCAAAGACTTGTTGGACAGTTGCATCTCTCTGCTTCTTGTTCTGTTCCTGTCGATGGGTAAAAAAGGTACTCAAGGCTACTTCCCTTTCCATCCCAAACACCTCTTACCCTACAGGACAGGCTGGAGTACATGCTAATCACAGAATTAGTCTGGAAAAGGACGTCAGTGTCCTGTTCCTTCAGACAAGCTTGTATCACTGCTATGAAGTTCCTACAGCTGTCTGGTGGTCCTGGACCAATGACTACCTTTTCACTTTTCTTCACCTTTCTTAGGATGGGAGGAACTGTTCTGTACCTGTGCCTAGTGATCGCTTCTTCCTGGTGAAGGCTGCCTGACTTGTAACTAGTCTGTACCTGGTTCCTTGGGGTTAATGTGGAGCATTTCCATTTCAAGGAAACCTTGAGATATCATAAAGCACTTGTGAGCTAAAAAACACAGTGGTAGGGCATAGTTGGTTTTCTTTAGGGGATACACTGTATTTTAGAAAACATTTTCTATGTCTCACACATTCTGGCTTTCTTAAATTGGACTTTTATTAGCTATAATTGTTACATAATTCACTGACACTTAACGAAATGTATTCTTGGAAAACCTTCTCATCAACTGCCAGCACTTTAGGAATGGAAGCAATCAGGAGTGAGTGTGTTCAGAGGCTTGTTTTTTCAAGCAGCAGTGAGGGAATCAGTCATCTAATTAAACTGAATGGGAATAAGACATTTGTATTTTTCAGACCAGCTCCAAAAATCCCAGCCTTGTTTTCTCATGGGCTCAGCTGCAAATGCTCTTATCTAATTCTGGATGCTTTCCATTTTCTCTAATTCGGGTGCCCAGGAAGGGTCAATCTTTATGCCTGGAGTTCTTGAAGTCTTTATCACCTCTCTATCATCACTCATTCAACACATTTTCTAATGGATTTTCCTCACTTACCCTTATGCTCTTTGTTGAGATCATTTAAGGCCATGGGGGTGACTGGATCTTTGCAAGTGTGCTCCTTCACTGCCCTGTTTAAATTTTAATGCACTTCCATTGGATCCTGCTCAGGGAGCTGAGTATTATTGATTGTGTGATCTTATAATGAACTTTATGTAAAAAAAAAAAAAAACCTCTGTCTTAAGTTCTCCCTCCGTCCCTGCTGGTTTGAAGTAATTGTAAGTTATTAAATGGGAAATGGAGTTTCTCTGAACTAGAGAGAGATTTCCAGTACTTCGATGTTACTGGTTCTTTAGAACAAAGTCTTATTTTATAAGCATGGTTATGAAAAACAGCTTCTCTCAATACTTCTGATGCAGCAGAAATCGTGGTGAGATTTGGAGTTAGGCATTTATTTACTGTAGACAATGAGAGGAGCTTATGACTTTGTGATATACCAAGAATAAACCCAGGACACTTAATATTAAGAACTTAGATCCAATGTGTTTTTGTTTGTTTGTTTGTGGTTTGTTTTTTTTTTTTTGGTCAGGAAAATACATATTATTTCAACTTCTGTCCTCTGTACTTAGAAAGATACAAACCTGAAAAATGTAGGTTAGTACTTCTCAGGAACTCCTTGATGTATTTCAGGACTGGACCTTTCCTTGAGTTACTGTGACAATTACAAACAATCCTCTTTTTCTGTAATACTGAGATGGTATCAATGCTGATGACACTCTCCCTTCTCTGCCTACTGTGATATCTGCCAGGAGATGAAGTGAGATTGTCTGAAACTCAAATGTTTAAAAACTCTGATGGTTCTCTATCCTCTGGAGTTGTATCTCATCAGCGGGTAATGAAATCTATATTCTTCCTCCCACCCACTTCTACCTCCTCTGATTGTTCAAACTCAATGTGGACCATTTTCAAAACTTTATAACAATGTTATGCTCCTATGGGCCCTACCTACAGTGCCTTGTTGTACATGGTCTAAAGCATAACTAGGAATTAGTTTTCTACTAGTTTTTGCAAGGCTTTGGCATAATTACATATGTTACTTCTGGTGACAGTCTGATTTGCTATAGCTCCTTGAAAGTACTTGGTGTTGGATGCAAATTCTCCATTATATGGACTCAATATTCTTATTTATTTTAATACTGCTTTTATCCTTTTGATTCCAACAACTAAAGCACCATTCTGGAATAGGACTATTTCTAACTGCATAGTTTATACATTTATACCATACTGGATGCTGTGTGGTAGCCTGTTGGCAAGGTTTCCATAAGGCTCAACTGAGCAACTGATGGCAAAGCATTTTTAGCTTATTTAATCAGGAAGTCAAGAATGAAGTCAAATGTGCTCTATTCTAGTGTTTTTGTTAAATGCGTCTTTGATCATTAAACTGATGATCAATGCCTTCAGAAAAATTTATGCGTTTTAGACCTATATGTACAATTTGGACAGTACTTTTGTTCTTGCATTCTCTTCAGAAGGTAGTAAAAATAAATGCAAAAATGAAGGATTCATCTTATCTTCTAGCATCAGATTGTCATTAAGTGCAACTTAGCCCCCTTAATATTAAATTAGACACCATGTGAGGATCTGGTCTTCCTTTTAATCATGTTTGAAGACCATCATGGTGGAAAGAGGTAGTTAAAAGTAGGTTGGCCCAGTCAGTCAAATAAGCTATTCAGCAGCAAAGTTCAGACTAATGAAATTGAAAAACATAATAAAGGAATGAAACTTTTGTGAACAATGCCTCTTTCCATGGAGTGAGAAAGTAGGTGGAAATAGTTGAAGTTACGAAAACATATCTCGAAAGTCTCATGTGAGCATTGCGTATATTGAGGCATTCTAGAGAACCCAGAGAAGTGTAAGAAAACTAGTCAAGCCAGGGAAACTGATAATAATCCAGACTGAAATTCTTAAAGCAGTACTATGCATTTTAAAAAATGGATTTGGGAAGAATTTTAATGGCGCTTCAGTGGATAAACTCCCTGCAGTGTTTGAAAATTTTAATAAAATTTTCTGAAGTAAGTTGGATAAACAATGACCAGAATAAGATATAAGAATAGCATATATTCTAACATACAATGATAAATAATAGATGGAAACATCAAGATAGACTAAATCCATAATGAGGACTAAGATGATAACATTCAAAACAGAAAAAAAAGGAGTTTTATTATTTTTTTATTTAGACAATGAGATATACCTCAGCCATAAAACCTTGTTACCCTCTCCAATGGAGATTCAACCATTTATCATAGGATTTTTAAAACTAGTTAGGACTAAATACTAGAAAATATACTGCAGACATATTTTCTGCATTAAGGACAGAGTAAATAGTGACTTCTTCACCCTTTGTAGTAGCTGAAACCTCATTTGCGTATCTAGGTGTTCTTTCAAATACTGTGACTTTGACAATTTCTCTAATAGTAATAAAAATGAGAAAAGTAATTTATTGCTATTTTAGTATCCTATTTAATTTGCAGTAACAGTAAACCCATACTAATCTTTCCTTCAGCACTGGACGAGATGGTAAACACCTTTAGCCTTATTCCCTCTATAGTAAGCCATTAAAATCTGTTGATGGATCTCACTGAAATGGAAGAGAGTTCAAATGTGTCTTGGTAGGTTCATGTAGTTCGAGTCAAAGGCACCAGTAGAAGAAACTGGATCTTGAGTTAAAATAAATATCTAAGGAAAGCCATAGTAAGATATTCAGGTCCTTAGGGCATCATTTCCTCCCCTATTGTAGGTGGGGTTGTAAACACACCAGAGTATAACCATACTTTCTCCTTTTTTCTCCACTGTCTCTATATTTCTACCTTCTCTGGAGGCAACTGTGTTAAGGCTTCACAAATATATTTGCCCCACTGTAGCAGACTTTCTCACCTCTTCTTCCTGCAGCTCTGCCTGGATATTTGACTACAGGCAATAGCATAATAAGTACCAGAGAACATCTCCTGAATTTCAGAAACACACTCAAGTACTTTGCAGAGAAAATGTCTCTGCTGGGTTATGGGTTACGAAGAGTTGCAGCAACTTTTTTTGTTAAAGCTAGAAAGAGGTTTTTATAAAACAAACTTTTTTTTAAAAAAGCTCTATCATGAGTATTTACAGACAAATCACTATACGAAAACTACTGTGTCCCACTGAAATCCATAATGAAGTTATCAGTGAAAAACAGTGGTTGTTTGGCCATACTGATGATTATTTGTAGTGTGATCAGGTGAGGCTTACTTATGCAGAGCTGTATGCAAGCATCTGATTCAGTTATTGAACACAAAATCTACTAGAAATAGTGGAGGTAGGTGTTGCTATTAGTCCTAGTTCTTGAAGCTATTAATATGTTGATGTACTGGTCAGACGGGCAGTTTCAGTACTGCATTATTGTTAAGAAGAGAATGCCTGAATGTGTTTTTCCTCTAGTGTTATCATTAATGCAGGTATGCGGCTCAGCCATTACTCGAAAGTATAAAGGAACTCATTCTAAGAGTAGTATATTTTGACTTAATAAAACTAAAGTAGTAAAATTCAGATTGGGGTATATGGTACAAAAACCTTGTTGTCTTTTTCTAAGAGAAAAAATAATTGAAGAAATGAAGACATTTGTAGGTAGCTTACAACTAAATCCTGCTTACAGGTAGAATTAACTGGCAGAAGACTTTATGATGTGCCAAGATATTCAGATGCAGCAAAACACTCCATATTGGTAGAGCTCTGCCACATTTCCAATGGCCTCTCTGTCCATAAAAATCTCGTGGTAGTATGGTGGTTTTCATTTGGTCTATATGTTTCAAAAATAAATTCTCATGCAATTTCTAGAAGTGAGAGAAAATTCTTTCAGGGCATGTATTTCATTTTAAGGACGCAAAGTGAATTGTAGACTTGAATTACATGCTATTCTACAGCAGAGGCTGTTAAGCATTTCTTAGGCTTGATCCAGAGAATCAAAAGGTTTCAAAGCGTTTTGTGAAAAATGAACCTTGATTTACCAGGGAAACAAGTCTGACACTTCTCTTTCTGTACGTGCACGCTCACATTCTTAGTAGCATGTGCAGCAATCGCTTGTGCGAAACACTGATAATCAGCAAGGTAATAACTGTGGCTTTACCCATCTTTAGTGTAATTGGAGGCAGCTGAGAAAGCTACTCCATACAATTAGACAAGTTTTGGCTGTAGAGACAAGCACCCTGCAGACTTCAATTTGGGCACCTCTGCCCATGTTTCTCATCTTTTATATTATTGCAGACTTACCTTTTGAAACAGTTGCAGCAAAATTTTCCACACCACCAGGTCAACCCCTTATATGCTGATTGTTTCAAAATGGCCTAAAGAGTATAGATGTCCAGGCTTTACTTCTGACTTCCTCATCCAGAAACGTTATCAGTTCCACTCTAAGATATCCAACTGATGAATAGGAATCCTATTATAAAATGTATGCTTAGTTTAGATATCACATTTAGAGCTATCTGGCTAGAATTTTCAGCATAATTAGCATTTTTCTATCATTTAATAGATTCAGAGACTTGGATCACTAGCGTCACTCCTAGCTGCGAATGCTCAGCACTTTGCAGGTTATTCAGTATAGTCCTAAATTGCCATCCATAAAAGAACAACACACAATTAGTGAATGCCTATGAAAACCTTGGTTTATAATTTGTCTAGAACAGCAAATATGCTGCAGCAGTGACAGGACATATTGGAAATCTAGATACTTCCAAAGCACTGCTTTCAGATCTAGAGCTGTCTTTAGACTTCCTCAAGCCCTATTCTCCATCCAGTGGCACCCTCAAACTCCTGCATCAGGTGAGACAGAGGTCTGATCAGCATTCTCTCCATTACTCGACAACTTGAGTGATACACCCAGACTGAGCTTCTTCTTTATACTGAGTGAGAACGAGGTGAAAAGAAATGTATGGTCATTTAATAACTATGTTTGAGTGACCTAAATTGAAATTACTCTGATAACCTTAATATTGGTATTTCTTTACTTCTGAGTGCTCATAATCCTACCAATTACTCTGTAAGAGAGTGCTTTATATGCAATTTTCTGAAGTTTTAAGAAGCATCCTGAAGCATTGGCTCCTCTGTCCTTTCAGTCTCTAAAAATCACATGGTATGAAAGTCAGGCATGAAGGACATTCCCTCCTGGACCTACATCACTGGAGCCAAGCGGCAGCAAAAACCATCATGCCTGCTGCACTTGTTGGCAGCGAGAGTATCTTGGGTCTGTTTTGGACTTCCAGAAGGGTGAGCAGGTGTAGTTTCTTCTTAAACCTCCTTGGCTTGTTGAGTCCTGTCACAACCACTCCAGCTTGTTTCTTTCAGTCCTAACGCTTAACTCTCACCATCACATTCTCATTTGTGGTCTAGTTTTTCTCAAATCCTGTGGATGCTCTCCTGTTCTAATCACAGGGGTTTTTTTCTCCAAATGGTTGCTAGTGACCATCTTGCACTTTTTTTCCCAAAACTCCTTTCTCTTCTGTACTGTTGATGTTCCTTCTGCTGCACCCTGGCCAGCTAACAGTGCTGACTGCCTTTCCATACTTCTCCATGAAGTCTCCATCTCTGTTTTCCTTGACTCTGATTCTTAGTCCTAGGAGACTGAGCTATGAGAGCCTTGAGCATCCTGAGTAAATGGTAAATGCCTGAAGCATGCTGGGTTTTGGGAATCTTAACTTCTGATGTTGAAAAAAATCTCTTCTGTGCACATTTAACATCAATTTTTCAAAGGCTTATATGTTGACTAGATATGTTAGATAAATCTCTCTGTGGATGTTAGAAAGTGTGCATTTTCAGTGCAGACAATTCTACCTGCCATATTTCAAGCACCTGGCTGAAAGCATTGCTGTTTCAGAGTTTCTTAAAATAAGAATTGCCAATATTTTAGCACAAGCAAACTACTTTTTCAGAAACACCCAAAGCATTTTCTCTAAACTTGCTAGACAGTGAATTCATAGTGAGGTGGCAAATAGCAAGGTAGAACTTCAGCCCCAAGTTGGACAATATTATCGTGATTTTATAGTCAGAAGTATTAAGCAACTCTGACAATGGTGAATTGTAATAAGAGCCCTCTGGCTCTTTCATCTCATCCCTGTGATGTGATTCTGCCCAGAGATTTACTGAAAGAAACAGGAAGGAAGAGGCAATCAAAGCGGACCCTATCACTCACCGGGCTGGCACTCACTTCGTATTCTCTTAACACGATATAAATGGAGCAACCTTCACTGATCACCAAAGGGAGGCACTAGGCCATGTGTTAAACTAGGATTGCCTGATGAAGGATGCAAAGAGAATTCATTCCACATGTTCATTAAATTGAGGGCTTTAAAATATTGACCACTTTCACTGGACATTTAGTTTATGCTCTCTTTAAAGAATGACTGACTTGAATTCAGCTTCAAGGTGAAAGCTGTTGGTGACTCATACTGTGTCTCTGAAGCTATGCACTTGAACCTGGATTTACAGCAAAACGGCTGACGCATGCCTGGTAAGAATCATTCCTGCTTCAGAGAAA